>NC_139716.1:13236114-13466114 GCF_964188405.1 Protomyctophum parallelum | reverse complement strand
GAAGACTTTTTTTTAGTCCAAGTATTGGACAGTATTAAGCTGTTGATTTATTCATCCTTATATTAGGGCCCCCGAATCACACCTCTTGTGAATGGTTTTGTTATTGTTTAATTAATTGTTTTTTTCATTTTCATGTTTTTTTCCCCAAAACAAAGGTATAAAATACTGGTTCACCGTAATAGTATATCTGTCTTTGTTTCAGATGCAAACACACTCAACACTACAGCAGTGAAACACAACAAGACATGTTTCAGTCCATGAAGCACGAGCGACATTCACTGTGTTGTGTTGTTGTGTAATATCTGTCAACACGCCGTGTGTCCCCCCTCTATTGTTCTCTCCACCCCCCCCCCCCCTCTCTCTCTCTCTCTCTTCCAGGACCTGTACAGCGAGTCCTGTGAGTGTGTGTGTGTGATGTTCGCCTCCGTGCCTCAGTACAAGGACTTCTACAGCGAGAGCTCTGCCAACAACGCCGGCCTGGAATGTCTGCGTCTGCTCAACGAGATCATAGCAGACTTCGACGAGGTACTATACCGCCCACACCGAGGTACTATACCGCCCACACCGAGGTACTATACCGCCCACACCGAGGTACTATACCGCCCACACCGAGGTACTATACCGCCCACACCGAGGTACTACACCGCCCACACCGAGGTACTGTACCGCCCACACCGAGGTACTATACCGCCCACACCGAGGTACTATACCGCCCACACCGAGGTACTACACCGCCCACACCGAGGTACTGTACCGCCCACACCGAGGTACTATACCGCCCACACCGAGGTACTGTACCGCCCACACCGAGGTACTATACCGCCCACACCTAGGTACTATACCGCCCACACCGAGGTACTATACCGCCCACACCGAGGTACTATACCGCCCACACCGAGGTACTATACCGCCCACACCGAGGTACTATACCGCCCACACCGAGGTACTATACCGCCCACACCGAGGTACTATACCGCCCACACCGAGGTACTATACCGCCCACACCGAGGTACTACACCGCCCACACCGAGGTACTGTACCGCCCACACCGAGGTACTATACCGCCCACACCGAGGTACTATACCGCCCACACCGAGGTACTAAACCGCCCACACCGAGGTACTACACCGCCCACACCGAGGTACTGTACCGCCCACACCGAGGTACTACACCGCCCACACCGAGGTACTACACCGCCCACACCGAGGTACTATACCGCCCACACCGAGGTACTACACCGCCCACACCGAGGTACTATACCGCCCACACCGAGGTACTACACCGCCCACACCGAGGTACTGTACCGCCCACACCGAGGTACTATACCGCCCACACCTAGGTACTATACCGCCCACACCTAGGTACTACACCGCCCACACCTAGGTACTACACCGCCCACACCTAGGTACTACACCGCCCACACCGAGGTACTATACCGCCCACACCGAGGTACTATACCGCCCACACCTAGGTACTACACCGCCCACACCTAGGTACTACACCGCCCACACCTAGGTACTACACCGCCCACACCGAGGTACTATACCGCCCACACCGAGGTACTACACCGCCCACACCGAGGTACTACACCGCCCACACCTAGGTACTACACCGCCCACACCTAGGTACTACACCGCCCACACCGAGGTACTATACCGCCCACACCGAGGTACTACACCGCCCACACCGAGGTACTACACCGCCCACACCGAGGTACTATACCGCCCACACCGAGGTACTACACCGCCCACACCGAGGTACTATACCGCCCACACCGAGGTACTATACCGCCCACACCGAGGTACTATACCGCCCACACCGAGGTACTATACCGCCCACACCGAGGTACTATACCGCCCACAGGCCATGTTGACGAGGTACACCCGTTACACAGCCAATACCATCTTTTACCATCAGGGCGACGGTATATGGTACCTTCCCTGCAGGCTAGGGCCTCAAGATCGTTTGTTCCCATAAGTATAGGACTTATGAACAAGCAGGCCCCGTCTCAGTTCCGTGCATAAAGTGTGATGTGATGCCTCTTGGAACTATGACTGGTGGCCTTCTGTTGGCATTGTTTCTTATTGTCTATGTACTGTGTGATCTGTTTGTTTGCATATGTTTTATGTATATCCTGCTGACTGCTGTGCACAAAACAAATTTCCGAAAGGACAAATAAAGTATCTATCTATCTATACCGCCCACAGGCCATGTTTAGCTCTCCCAGCAGTGGGGGGGGGGACAACAAGGATTACAGGTGGTATAATAATAGCCTACAATATCTGGGTACACATCAGTGAGAACTCAATCTAAGTTATAAAATAATAAACAAGTAAATATGCAAGACAAGTACGTATCTTTCTAGACACACTATGATTTAGTTACTCATTTTGGAGCATACTATATCCTACCTGTGGTAGCTGCGGTGATCGGCTCAATACAAACTTGTTAGTCTGACGTTTAGTACAAACCGAACCGTTACGGTACGGCAAAGTTACGGTTATTTAAAAAAGTACATGCCCCGTAGACACTGTTATGAGCAGGCGAGCTATACCTGATGCAAGATGGCTGCCACGTAGCGATGTCGCTCTCCATTGGCCAGCAAGCCGTCTAGCCTGCTCCTGGTCTCTCCTTCACAGCTTCTGTCCATCGTCAAAGTTGCCCATCCTTGCCCTAAATGCTCCCGTCTCTCCCTCACAGCTTCTGTCCAAGCCCAAGTTCAGCTCCGTGGAGAAGATCAAGACCATTGGCAGTACGTACATGGCTGCCGCAGGACTGACCTCCACTCCCCCTGGAGAGGAGAGGAAGGTTGGTTCTCCTTCCTTCTCAGGACTGACCTCCACTCCCCCTGGAGAGGAGAGGAGAGGAAGGTTTGTTCTCCTTCTCTCTCAGGACTGACCTCCACTCCCCCTGGAGAGGAGAGGAAGGTTGGTTCTGCTTCTCTCTCAGGACTGACCTCCACTCCCCCTGGAGAGGAGAGGAAGGTTGGTTCTCCTTCCTTCTCAGGACTGACCTCCACTCCCCCTGGAGAGGAGAGGAAGGTTGGTTCTGCTTCTCTCTCAGGACTGACCTCCACTCCCCCTGGAGAGGAGAGGAAGGTTGGTTCTCCTTCCTTCTCAGGACTGACATCCACTCCCCCTGGAGAGGAGAGGAAGGTTGGTTCTCCTTCCACACGCCGATCGATGTCCGTCACAATCACTTGGTTTGTTAAGTATGTGCTTTTCTGCTGCTTCATACAAGAAGACAACTCAACCAACAAACGGACGAGCAGTTGACTCTGATAGTGTACCCTAACTCTGAGAGTGTACCCTAACTCTGAGAGTGTATCCTAACTCTCAGAGTGTGCCCTAACTCTGAGAGTGTGTCCTAACTCTGAGAGTGTGCCCTAACTCTGAGTGTGCCCTAACTCTGAGACCTAACTCTGAGAGTGTACCCTAACTCTGAGAGTGTACCCTAACTCTGAGACCTAACTCTGAGAGTGTACCCTAACTCTGAGAGTGTACCCTAACTCTGAGAGTGTATCCTAACTCTGAGAGTGTACCCTAACTCTGAGACCTAACTCTGAGAGTGTACCCTAACTCTGAGAGTGTACCCTAACTCTGAGAGTGTACCCTAACTCTGAGAGTGTACCCTAACTCTGAGTGTACCTACTCAGAGTGTACCCTAACTCTGAGAGTGTACCCTAACTCTGAGAGTGTACGGGTCCGTTTGGTTTGGTACACTCTTTGACATTGACATTGATTTTACAATATCAATTGGGCGTCCCAGAGATTAAAAAAAAAAAATCCATTAAATGGGGGTCTGTACAGGCTAATGCATGTCAAACGGGTGGTCCTTGAAATTAAACGGGTTGAGAATCACTGCTAGAACCGTAACAATCTTCTCTTATGGGGGTCCCTGGCATATCTTTTCAAATGGGGGTCCGTGGGCTAATTAGTGTCAATGTGGGGGTCCTTGACATGAAAAGGTGTGGGAACCGTTGCTCTCTAGACTACACTAGTGCTTAGGTATATTATTTGCGCCCTGCTTGTCAGTGAACCGTGTCCTCTGTCTCCCCCTGCAGGAGTGTGAGACGTCCTACAGCCACGTGCGCTGCATGGTGGAGTTTGCCTTTGCACTGATGGGCAAACTGGAGCTCATCAACACTCACTCCTTCAACAGCTTCAAGCTCAGGATCGGTGAGTCTGGGGACCCCCAGGGGTCCTTGAGGGACCCCCAGGAGTCCTTGAGTGAGTCAATTTGGGGGTCAACCACTGGCCAGTGATCGCGGGGGTGTTCATAATGTATCTATGGTTGTAGGGATAAACCATGGGCCGGTGATCGCGGGGGTGATCGGAGCCCACAAGCCGCAGTACGACATCTGGGGGAACGCCGTGAACGTGGCGAGCAGGATGGACAGCACCGGAGTACTGGACAAGATACAGGTGGGCGAGAGACACTGAGAGAGTACTGGACAAGATACAGGTGGGAGAGAGAGAGAGAGAGAGTACTGGACAGGAGTACTGGGGGGTGATCGGGCAGTTTCTTAGGTTCAAGAGCACGTCAATTGTTGGCCATTGATCGATTGATTGATTGATTGGACGATCGATGAACGTGACCATTAAGTTAAAAATGAGGAATACAAGTAAAACCCTCTTTCTCCCCCCCCCCCCATATCTCTGTCTCACCTCCCTCTCCCCTCTCTCTGACCCCCCCCCTCTCTCTCTCTCTCTCTCCCCCACATCTCTGTGACCTCTGACCCCGGTCAGGTGACAGAGGAGACAGCCCAGGTGGTCCAGAGTCTGGGCTACAGCGTCACACTGAGGGGAGTGGTCCAGGTCAAGGGCAAAGGTCAACTCACCACCTACTTCATCAACGACCAATCGTCTCCTCAGTTCTGAGGTCAACTCACCACCTACTCCATCAACGACCAATCAATCATCTCCTCAGTTCTGAGAAGACTCTACATCTGACCTCGAACCCTTAGATCTCCATATATGGAGCTGACCTGTTCTGACTTTCCAATATGTTCATCCTTCCCCACCCGTCCTTCCTCTTCTGACATTCCATATGTTGATCTGACCTCATCAAACCCTGTACACTCAAGACACGCTCCATATATGGCCAGTACAGAATGAATTCCATATGTTGATCTGACCTCATCAAGCCCTGTACACTCAAGATACGATCCATATATGGCCAATACAGCATTCATTGCTCACCCAGGAGTCTGCCGTCAACGAGGCGGATGTTTGCACGTGACCTCGAGATCGCCTCTCGCCCTCAGGGCGTCTTACTGGTGCTAACTCCTTGTATGGAGATCCGTCACTGCCTGTTTTGAAGAGCTGACGCACCCTGGTGGAAATATGGTCAAAACAACCCATAGAGGAATAAATGGAACCTCCTGCTGTCGTGTTCTTCCCTGGGAGGACGACGGTGATGCTAGCTCTGTCTCCACTGCTGTGATGTACCTTTGGTGGAATGACATCATTCTGACAAGAGGCTGAAACATTTACATTTTCATTTCTTTCATGTCATGTGAAAGCAGGGAATCATAGCTTCAAATTGACATATTGGTTGTTCAGTTTGATCCACCGGTTTTGGAGATATGGCTTATAGAGTAATGTCTTGCAGAGAAAACAGGCTTGAAAGGTTCACTTCTGTGGACTCTTAACATTACACCTAGCTACATTTATTTCATATTTATGTCGATTTCAGCTCTGACATTTATTTCAGACATGCTCTAGTAGGTGAAGAGTCTGCCTGTGCTATTATCTCCTCTTGCCACCATGACTGTCTCTCTATCAAAAATAGTCACATATAGTCCACAACGTCTCCGGTCACAAGCTGTCATCCAAGGCAAAAACGGTTTACTTCCCGACCGTATCTGCGTGAAGCAGGTGGCCGACTTTTTAGGATTGGAAGCAGGTTGGAGTCTATTATCTCCGCTGGAAGAGTGACCGTGAACACAGCTTCTGAACCATTCTTTATTATTAGTATTAGTATTATTATTATTAGTCTATTCATTCCAATGGGAGAGTGAACAGCTTCTGAACCATTCTTTATTATTAGTATTAGTATTATTATTATTAGTCTATTCATTCCAATGGGAGAGTGAACAGCTTCTGAACCATTCTTTATTATTAGTATTATTAGTATTAGTCTATTCATTCAAATGGGAGAGTGAACAGCTTCTGAACCATTATTTAGACCCCAGGGTCACCGAACTAAATGCCCCACCCGGCTATGCAATACCCGTTGTACCCGTGTCAGAGTACCCGTTGTACCCGTGTCAGAGTACCCGTTCCACCCGTCTGTCTGTGTCCCTTTTATGCCCATATATGGAGATTTCTGTATCTGTCTCTCTGAGTCCCTTTATTTCTACATATGGAGTTCTGTGTCAGGCATGCCCAAATATGAAGTGTTGTGATGTCACAACAGGCCAGCTCCATATATGGGAGCCTGGGCAGTTAGTGGTGGGGCGAACGGTTCTCGTTCGGACACGTACTGAGACATGGTGCATTTATAGATAGATATAATCATACAAAATGTTATGAATATTGTTTTTACTACATACTTACTGTATATTTCCAAATACCGTCGTAGCCCTGCCTCAAAAACCGTGCCTTAAAATGGACGTTTGATAATGCACTTTCTTTCTAATTCCTCTTTGTTGTTTTAGAATAGAATAATATATTTAATTGGGTTTGACATGTATAGGATAATGTCAAGCCTTTGAGGAATAATTTTGGCATTCTCTGGAGACTTGATGACATTAGTATGTGAAGTAAAAAAAATAATGAATGATTGAATATTCTATTTATGAATATAAAGTAAAATATTTACATTCTAAAGTATGGTTTTCCTTACTCTCTCTCTGTGTGTGTGTGTGTGTGTGTGTGTGTGTGTGTGTGTGTGGGGCAAAGCGGTGGAGATGGTTAAACACTTTATTTTGTCGTATTGTAACTTTGTATCTGCGCTGTATTTTTGGGGGGATATATATCCACATGGTGTTATTGTCCATCTAGCCACACATGAATATTATTATCGATTACCGATCGTTAGTAATTGCTATTGCCACTGAATAGGACTGTCATATCATTATACAAAGAGGTCTGGCTGAACAAAAACAGCTAAAACTAAAAAATTAAAAACACCCCATTTTCATGACACACAAAGGCCACCAGAGGGAGCCAGAGGTCAATAAATAAATGAAATAATTCATAACCTCGAGTTATGTGTAGCCTAGTTAGTAGTACAAACTAACTGACTGTCAATGCCAGTGTTGTTTTCGTCGACTAAAACTAAGACGAAGTTTTTTCTTCGACTACCTTTTTCCACGGACGAAAACTAAATGGAAACTAAATAAAAACTAAGCTATGATGACTAAAACTAAGACTAAATATAATGACAATTTCATCAACATTATGAAATATGTTGATGAAATAAATAAAAACTAGACTAAAATGTTAGGAAGGGACTAGTGGAAAAGAGATCCAGTATAAGTCATTTTACAATTAGTTGCATGCTGAAAATAGCCGATCTACAAGCTCACGTGAAAAACATTTTGTTCGACTAAATCAACTGTAGATTTAGTCAACACATATATATATATATATATACAGTTATGTTGTGTTACTTTTTAGTCTATGGTTACTATTAGGCATGTTGATGACTGTCATTACGGGACATGGCCAAGAGGGGGCACCAAAACACCAGACTATAGGACAAGGTAGACGGCATAGGAAACAATATAGAGCTATATTACCTTTATTTTAACAAAGCAATATCTCCCGTTTTCAATCATCACTAAACGAGAGGTTTTCAACTGAAACACAGATTTACTGCAGCATATTTCACTTGTTTATTTGGCTTACATCACAGAGTGCAGTATGTACAGACCAATACTATACTCTACATATTATAGACTAATATAATACATGGAAATCACTTGATTCTTGGTCTGAACTTTAATAACAATTTGAATGCATAATTATGAACATGAAATCAAGATATAAGTTGACATAAAAAAAAGAATACAGAATGAACCAGACCCCCACCAAAAAAAAACAAAAACAAGAAAAGAAAAGAAAAAGATGGTTTCACCCAAAATAGAGAATCTGAATCAGAATAAATCAGCCTTAATGATCGTCACATCACAGGTTTACAGAAGTAAACATTCTATATTTATATATTAGTTTTTGTGTATTGATTGTATCGTTATGTGGGCGAGGGGGAACAATGGTTAAAGTAGTTAATCTGTTTCCATGTCCTCTGATTGGTTGGGTCTGTCATACATTTCAAGAAACTTTTGAACTATAGTGGGATCATTCTGCATGTTCCCAAATGTCACAACGTCCTCCTTCAATTGATCCCATGTGACTTTACGTTTGGGGTGATCAGAGGTGTATTTGAGGTATGCCTCCAGCACATCGAACCTCTGTCTTTCCACTATGTTGAAGATGAGTATGGGAAGAATGCAGGACAGGGATTGGGCGTACTCAATGAAACTCTGGATCTGTCCTTTCGGGGGGTTAGTGTCATAGACATAACCCCAGGTGTGCATTGCAACAACATTACAGAACTCATTAAAGACGGGTGAGCCAGATGATCCATAGTAAAAGCTTGTATCATAAGATACTGTGATTTCATTTTTGAGGCGTAACTCCTCAGAAGGGGTAAAGTGTTTCTTGGTAACGAGGTGTTGAACTGCATTATAGCGGTCACGTGCAACCGTTTCACTCTCATCAGCTGGAATGGTATGGCATGTGTCTGTCTTTTTCACTCCTCCGTCTGGGTGTCCGATAATACAGATCCCCCCCCGGCTCTTAGGTGGGGTTGCAAAGTGTTCTAACAATCCACAAGGTATGTTTTTGGCGAGGCCTGAGTCAAGCTCCAACAACGCCCAATCACAATAACAACCTGTATCATTCTGATTGTAATTAAAGACAACAACCTCAGGTTTCACTGGCACTGAATCCTCCGGGCTCTGTACATATTCATCTTCAAAACAGAAAGAGACTGTGACGTTCTGAGTCAGCTGTTGACCATTATAAAAGTCTTTAATCACATGAGCATTTGTGAGGATGAACTTATCAAACAGGAGAAAACCACTCCCTTTAGTCCCCTCTACTCTCACCTGACAAACAGAGTCAGCCCGGACCATTAACTCCCTCTGCATTTTCACAGTATTGCAGCTTTCGTCATTCTTTCCATATTCGACACGCAACGTTTTCTTTTCTGCAGGTGTTAATTTAAAATTTCCTTCTCTGCCTTTCATGTGCTTGAATAAACCTTCAAACTGTGAACGTAGGAGATCTAGGATCGCCTTAGAATCTGGAATTGGAAATGGTTTGGCCAGAGTAGAAGTATTTAGTTTTGCCTTGTCAGTATTAACTGCCACATGTGTTGATGACGGCTGTGGGGAACTGGTACTAGAATTGGTGCTGGTACTGACACAGGGAACTGGCTCTGGCTTTGACCGTCTCTTTAGAGAAGCATATTTTTCATCCTGTATGACCTTGAATGTTTTGCCTCCAAGATTATTAACAAGATTGGTCATTTCGGTGATTATGTCATTGCTTACGTTTTTCAGTGCGCATGTACTGAACACATCCCTTCTGAAGTGTCCATCTCGTTCCAGAGCGAACTCTACGGTTTCTCCTTCAAACGCATACACACTGACCTCATCAGCTTTGTCTTTAAGATTGAGATTGTTCAGAATTTTATTTTTTATATTCTGACCTCCTTCAGTCTTTAAATGAAAGATTACAGCCTTGCGTTGTGGAGACTCGACTACACTCTTCGGGGGTTCAGAGTTTCTCTCAGCATTTATATATAAAATAGTCAGAGGATATTTTTCTTCAATTAACCAGCATGGGAAGTGTGAGCTAATAGCTTTTTTATCTCTCAGAATTACAAGTTCTTTGTTTATAACCTTTTTAAGTTCTTTGTCTTTAACCTCTTTAAGTTCTTCATCTTTAACCATATTGGCATTATGTTTATTAAAAAAGGGTGATGTCAGTAGTGCCTCTAAAATGGTCTGTGGCGTGCTACAGGTTATCTCTCGCTGTGATTCCTTTCCAATGGAATATGCAAAGGAATGGCTGTCATGATGTCCTTTTTCATCCTGAGAAAAGAACAAATTAGTTATAGAAAAAAAGGGGCAGGGTACAACACATTATTATTATTATTATTATTTTCGTTTGTCCGGCCCTTTTTTAGTTTTTGGTTTATTGTCATGATTTGTCAGGAGCCGAGTTGGCTTTGCTCTAGAAAGCGCTGATGTTTCCATCTAGACCACCGGATATTCAGCAAAGACCTCAGAATATCGCGCATTTTATCCAAACCACGGAGAGTTATTCAGCTATTTTATTTTTTATCCCATGATTTTGTTATCCATTTTTCACCCCTGTGTTGCTCCTTTACACCTGACAGGGGGGAGTTTCCCTGGTTGGACGTAGCGAGTGGAAGGAACACGTTATTCCAACCAGTTCCTTTCCCCTCCATCAGGCGCCCCGGTTGGCCAGGGGAAGGCCGTTTAGAGACCAGGATTACTGCATGTTTTTTGTGAGGGTACCTACCTACCCTAGGGGACACAGGGAGAACAAGCAAACTCCACACTGGTCAAACATTTGACCAGATGAAGAGCCTTGGCTCGAAACGTCGTCAATACATTTATCTTTTGGGGCAAATGAGTCACTTTTTGAACCCAGCACCTCCACGAAGTGATGTGCGTATTTTACTATAGGATTGTGTGTTACACCACTGTAATTACACAATGATAATAACATTAATTGAGATCATACTAGGCTACTAACCTTGATACATTGATCCGTTTCTTCTTTCTTAATTTCCGAGGCGTCCATTTTTGGGAGTAACGGCTGCTGAGGGGTAGTTGCACTGGTGAGAAGGGTTCTGCCTGTTAAGGTGAGGAAATATGGATTACTTGATTAATTGAAATCCCTTTGACACTGCACTACTATATATAGTGTTTTTATTGACTTAATTCTAACATTGAAGTTTGGGAACCACTTGTGTGAGCTTGTAGATAGCTATTTGAACTATTTTAAAATGTTTATCAAAATAGAAAAAGAAAACTCCCCAAAAGGTTTAGCCAAGGGATAAGGCAAGAGAGGGCCCAGTGTGTGCTGAGGTTGATCTTGTGCTTAACACTCAGAAAAAAAGACAATATATTAAAGTCTGACGTTAATATCAGTAGAGGGGGATCTTAGATCACCTCATATAAGAACTGTGTTTTATTCGTATTATAATCCCCATAGGGGGATGTTAGATCGCCTCATATAAGAACTGTGTTTGGAAAGAAAATATATACCATGTACTCTGGTATTGAGTTACATGGTTGTTGCTCTGTACCTGCCAGTTCCTCTGAGCGAACACTGGACTCTCCCACTGAAGCACCAGCCGTAGCACTGGTATTGGATCCACCTTTGCATATGAAACATAGAAGAATATTCTGAAATGTCTTCCATTTTACAATGTCTACTGGGATGTAGACATTAAATGTTGTCCGAATGCGTGTTCAATTAGTACGTCCCCGACTACCCGGCTGGAAGAACCACTGTTATTTATATTAACTTACTTGTTGTTGCAACCACTTTCTTTACGTTGAAGGCCTTTAGGACTCGCTGGAGATGACTGATTCTAGGACCACAGAGAGAGACAACAGTGTATGTCGTTATTACAATGAATTATATTGTGATATTATGTGATGTGATAGCCTATTATTAAAAAAATCACATTATGCAAACGATATTTAACATTTAATTTCAAATCAAATGACCTCTAATCAAGGGTAGTATTCATTAGAGATGAAAACTTTATTTTGAAACGTTGTTCATGTCTGTGGTGTCTTGAAAACCATGGGCACATTATTATTATTCTGGGTGCCTGCCATGCAATGGCAGAAACACAGGTTGAAATCCGCAACCAATACTTAATAATACTCGTACTCGTATATGTTCCGAAACTTTGACCTCTATGGCCGGCCGCACGGTTTACCAAAGCCCCACAATATATACATCGAAACGTGCGGCTCGGCCGGGAATGGTGTGCTTGTGCTTTTCTTTCCGTTTCGGGTTACCGTGCCGACGTAATTCGCAATAAACGACGCGAAAAATGCCCCATGCAAAGTCAATGGGGAAACGCGGGTAAAAACTGAAAACGACACGTTACTTTGGAGCCACATTACTCTGGCATATTGTTACGTAGAAACACGATTTAAACCTCAAACAGCACACGAGGCCATCGACTTTGTCGTGGTTCAGACGGAATTCGAATACGTTGCACGGTTTGCCCGCTGTCGCAGTTCAAAGTGTGTGTGGTCTGAGCAAAAATCTCGACTCGCAGTGTCGCACGGCCAGAGAGAGAGCGGGTCAGAGGGACAAGACATTGTGAAGACTGTAGCGAAATTCTCCGAACAAATCGTCCTCACGGCCAAAATATTAACTTTACACGCATGGGTTTCGGTAATTTTGTAGCCACACTCGTCCTCTTTCACCCAATGTCACAACCACAGCCCAGATTCATACGGTACGTGAACTACAGCCCTGAAAGCGACAGGTGTACCATCATAATGTGTCATACAACTCCATGTTAAATGCATGAATGAGTCAGCAGTTTTTTCATCACAAACACAATTTCTTAACTCGCTCTCATAACCACGTTTTTTATCGTACCAATACCACGATCGCACACGGCGTACCTCAATGTCTCGGGTCACTCACGGCGAAAACAAAAATCGCATTTGACGTTTACTTTTTGCGATAGAGCAATTTGTTCGGACATACGTTCTCTCACTGAGTCAGTGTGGTTTTAACTTTCAATAGTGTTTGCATTCGCATAGACTAGCCCTAGCCCAGGTGAAATTGATACTTTGTTAATGATTCAAGGTCAAGTTGACCACCTCTCAAACACGCGCACACAAGAACGCACATGCACGCACATGCACACATGTGCACGCACACACACACATTGAAAGTCAATGGAGAAAATCGGGGAAACACGTAGCTCTGTCATTTCTCGACCGTTTCAGAAGCAGGGCGGCTCGCCGGAACCGGGCCGCCCCCCTGAACGAAACCAAATGGACCCTTACAGCTCAGACATCTTAGCATTAGCATATTAGCATTAGCATGTTAGCATATTAGCATGTTAGCATGTTAGCATATTAGCATGTTATCATTAGCATATTAGCATTAGCATGTTAGCATTAGCATGTTAGCATTAGCATGTTAGCATGATAGCATTAGCATGTTAGCATTAGCATGTTAGCATATTAGCATTAGCATGTTAGCATATTAGCATGATAGCATATTAGCATGTTAGCATTAGCATGTTAGCATCAGCATGTTAGCATTAGCATGTTAGCATATTAGCATGTTAGCATTAGCATGATAGCATTAGCATGTTAGCATGATAGCATTAGCATGTTAGCATTAGCATGTTAGCATGTTAGCATGATAGCATGATAGCATTAGCATGTTAGCAGCATGTTAGCATTAGCATGTTAGCATGTTAGCATGTTAGCATTAGCATGTTAGCATTAGCATGTTAGCATTAGCATGTTAGCATGATAGCATTAGCATGTTAGCATATTAGCATTAGCATGTTAGCATATTAGCATGTTAGCATATTAGCATGTTAGCATTAAAACAGGGCTCAAATGCTGCACAGACTTGGCGAGCTTCAGGCACCCAGTAAAATTTCTTGAAATTTTGTTTCTAGTTATTATTATTATTATGAAGAATGGCCACTGTTTGGGGAATTTTGGGCACTGCATATTATTCCAAAATTCCACATTATTCCAAAATCAGAGTCTGAATTAATTTAACACATGTGTACTGTACGTATAGTCTATACATACAGTACAAGATGCTGTAGACGGGCTAAACTGGGCCATATCACAATGCACTACATTCCCAATTAATTAATAACAGACTGACGGAGGTGTTATAAAACTCTTATCGAGTGATAAAAGATGTTCAAACAGACCCTAAAGATAATATCAGATCAAAGATCACTTTGAGTAAACCTACAATTTGGAATGACTCATCAATCATTTCTAGATCCGCCTATGATTATGTGGGGAACAAAAACACGCGCGCGCGCGCGCACACACACACACACACACACACACACTGTAACGGTTTCCGCAGTTCGATGGTTATTATTTGTCTTAGGGGTAGAACTAGTCTACCAGAGAGATGGTTCTCCTTTTTTATGAGTTCTTCTTCATCTGGGTTAACCACTGGTGAAACCGACACAGGACTTACATATTCAAATGTAAACCCTTTTACCAAGAAATAACACACAAAACACTTTCTCAACTCAGTTTCAAGTTATTATATATTGAAATTCAACCAACCCAAACACAAACAGTTCATCAGTTAATGAAACAAGACCCAATGGTTTGCAACATTTGTAAATAAACAAAATAGACAAAAACAGGTCGTCAGCAACTTAAAGTACGCTCGAAACCACCCGTCAATTCATTGCATATCAAATAAATAAATAAACGGTATATTGTTCCAGATCCACGCAACGCAGACGCAACGTGAATGTTAGTAAACGAAAGTATAGTCCGTCTGTCCGAGCAGCGCGGCTTTTTAATCGTCTCCAAAACAACAAAATAACAAACAAAAGAGGCTTGAAATAATAAAGGGGGAAATACCACTGCTCCGTGTGTGATAGGTGACAGGGACAGAGACAGGTCAAGATGCGGGGATCGTTGTAGTTGGCCGTAGGTTTACTGGTTGTTTGTAGCTCTGCAGGTTTGATGATCACGCCCGAGGCTACGACACTTTACGGAGCAAAACGACACGGAACACACTCGAATCGAGGGGCTAACTTCCTCGTTCACGATTCACATGCAGGTCCACCGCTGACGGTTCTCGCTCTCACACTGCCAGTGCCTGTCTGCCTCCAGACTCGCACCGGCGCAAACAACGGGGCATTTTAGAATTGGCGGTTCCCAGGGGTGAGTGAACAGTGTCACGAACAGACGGCTCGGGGACCATTTCGGGCCGTCAAAGCACGCACGCACACACACACACATACAATTGCACCGCAATTGTATTTGCAGTGTTATTCTAACGACACACTATGACTATGGGCTTTCAGCAGTCTGATTTTGGGCACACATTAAGTTGAATCTACTGTCAATAAGAGAGAGAGAGAGAGAGAGAGAGAGAGAGAGAGAGAGAGAGAGGAGAAGAAAAAAGTTATGAGAGCGTTGAACCAGGCAGTTACCATTGAGAATTTGAGACACAGGGTGAGAGTGAGTGAGAGATAGAGAGACAGGGAGAGAGACACACACACCGCTGCGGGGGGTGCGGGGAGGCGGGGCTACGGGGGGGGGGGGCCTTGAGGATTGATCAAACTCTTCGGCTCTACACACACTAATGTTCCCAACGGAACTGCTGCCAACACTTAAAACCTTCGCTTTCCGTCTCCTAATCCTCTCACATCACTACTTTAAAAAGGTATATTCAGTGATTTCACTTAATTCAAATATCACTTTTCTCTTTTTGTGACAATCCTCCCTACTATAGAGTGTGGCTGACCATATAAGGAGTTGGGGTCCTTGACGTGAAATAGTTTGAGAACCACTGATATAGAAACATTGTTTTACTTTTCGGAAAACAGTCATGATTTACTGTAGAAGACATTTGATACTAGAATCTGGTCTCAGTCCAAATGGGTTAAACAACTTGGAAGACAAAACATACAGTAAGATCTACAAAACAGAGCAGTCAAAGCGAGGTACTTACTGTATGAGAAGGGGACGGTGAAGAAAGAGGACGTTATGCTAGCGTTGTCTGTTTTATACCAGGAGGAAGGCCCGCCCCCTCAGGCAAACCACATGATTCTGTTTTAAAGCGGGAAGAATTCCCGCTCAGACAAACAGGACACAGCAGAATGAGTCATACAGTCTCTGCTGGCTGAACACATGGAAACACAGCAAACAACACATACTGCAAATGCAAAGCAGGTGATTGTTGAAAAAACACTAACAACAAATAGGCTAGATGTGGCATATAGAAGCAGCTTGGACTCCTCATGCATAGAAGGAAGCATGAGGTCATGAGGCCCTATCTAGGCCCTCATCAAACCCTGTGCACTCATATATGGCCAGTGCTTCTCGCCCTCATGCGTCTTACTGGTGTAGTGGTTACAGTTGTATTACTATATTTGTCTGTTGTGCAATTTATCTTCCACTTTTATTTTTTGAGTGGTGCTAAGTGCTCACAATAAGGGCTTTGTGTGTATTCGGTAAATATAAACTTTATTATTACAGGCTCGTGGCCCACAAGGTAATACAGTACATCACAAATACGAGAATACAAAAAATAAATAAATAAAAACAGTACATTTACCCAGCCCCACAGGTTACCACTCTAGGCGAGGCACTTATACCAGTGTCCTCTGATGGTAGAAGTGTACCTTACAGAACTACAGCATGGGTCTGTCAACTGACCAATGATGGAAGGACTGAATGGAGGACTCTGAACAAACAAATCTTAATTGCTTTTTCTGGTTTTATGCTTGTAGCAGCTTTTGTATTGACCTGTACTTTTGTTTGGGTACAGTTAACCCATTCTAAACTGTGAATACAATGTTCAATCAATGGAATGGCACGGAATGGTTTGTAGCACAACCTATTGACCCCTGGAGATCATTGGGGTCATTCACACTGAGCAGTCAGCTCATTGGGGTCACACACACACACACACACACACACACACACACACACACACACACACACACACACACACACACACACACACACACACACACACACACACACACACACACACACACACACACACACACACACACACACACACACACACACACACACACACACACACACACACACACACACACACACACACACACACACACACACACACACACACACACACACAGAGCACCTTTCAGTTCAAATACATTTCAATAAACATTCAATTGATAATTGATAAAATGTATATTAATGAAATGCTCATTTCTTTATTTAGAAACAATCCTTATATGTTTCAAAATCAAAATTATCAGTTCATGTACAGTGTATGGCATAAATTAATTTGTATTGTCCCCGATATGGTGACCTCAAAACCCGAAGGCCTGCCAGATCCGTGCACATGTGGCAAGTGTGCACGCAAGAATGGGTGTCCGTGTCGGGTAAACTGTGAATACAATGTTCAATCAATGGAATGGCACGGAATGGTTTGTAGCACAACCTATTGACCCCTGGAGATCATTCACACTGAGCAGTCAGCTCATTGGGGTCACACACACACACACACACACACACACACACACACACACACACACACACACACACACACACTCACACACACACACACACACACACACACACACACACACACACACACAGAGCACCTTTCAGTTCAAATACATTTCAAGAAACATTCAATTGATAATTGATAAAATGTATATTAATGAAATGCTCGTTTCTTTATTTAGAAACAATCCTTATATGTTTCAAAATCAAAATTATCAGTTCATGTACAGTGTATGGCATAAATTAATACATATTTTCTAAGTCTGCAATATTTAAGTTCATAACTATATGGCAGTTGCTGTATGTAGGTAGTTAATGTGTAATAAATGGACGTTTTTTTAGCTATTATGGCTGATTTCTCATAAAATGTTTTACACATTGATATGTACCAGCTCAAGACATGAGTATTCTGAACATTTTGAGCACCTCAGGAAATCTGTCGCACACACGGTTTAGAAAATATAGCTATGTTTGACGTAGCAAACAGGTTGTGGTCATTTAAAAAAGGGCGTGGTCAATTTCGGGTATTTCGACCCGGATAGAGAATTGTTCACAGTTCTCACGTTGTTCGCAGGGGTCATATTAGTCAAGAACAGTTCAGATATTCTCTCCTAAATGAAGCGCATACAAATCTTAGCTAGGTCCTAGACTAATATACACATATCATCAATGTAACTACAGTAGGCCTACATTTTATTTCAAAGTTATATATAACAGTACAAAAGTATTCCAGTGGTTTGTAACAAAGCTGGTTTTGAATGAGAAAGTGTCACATTATCATTTAGAGGCAAATATTATACTAAGTACAGTATATAAGATATGTAAATCTAGCTACGTCCTCTCTCTCATGATGTCATCTTAGGGCTGTCACGATAACACATTTAAGTTAACGATTCATTGTCTTACAAATAATTTCGGTTAGCGCGTTTTCGGCGCTGAACATTGGACACCATATGAATACAATTCTCATTTCAGATTTGCCTTTAAGGCCTCGCAGTCAAAACATTGCACAGGGCAGATATGACAACTTATTTAAATATACTATGGAATTACTTGACATACCGGTATTTCATTTGCCTTTGTGTTGGCGTGTGTTGGCAACACACGTTGGTTACACATAGCTCCGTAAGGGAGTGGTTGCACCACAAAAGAAAAAAGGGAGGCATTGTGAGCATGTAGACCGGCTATTTTCACAACACGTACAGTATCTGTGGAGTCAAAATGTAATGCCTCTAAACTCCAACAATTCCTGCTTATCACGGTGGTTTCCATAATCTTTGGGGTGTGTCCCCCACCTTCTTTTTTACATCCCATTATGGGAGACCCTGCTCCTGATAATGCTTTCAGGATCAGTACAGTACTGTACAGTATATATACACATAACAGTAACACTATAATAAGAAACACTGTTCACTGCGCCCTCTGCTGTTCATTTGAAATGACCGCAGGGAGCCAGCTATATCCCCTATAGCAGGGGTTTTCAACTGATTGTGAACCAGGGACCACCACCCTGACTTAGAATCAACCCGGGGACCACTGTGTTGGGTGGGGATATGGGCTAAGATTAGTGCTTTTGTAAGTTAACACTTGCTATGCATCCCATGTGTATACATCCCACTGTTTCTCAACCGTTGACTACTACTGGTAAAATGTCCTAATAATAATGACTCAACCAGACAATCCGGTCCTTCTTGAGATTCTAACTCCCTTTTTCTGTTGAATTTCTTGAACTCCAACTTGTCAGTAAATGACTACATGGATGGACTCATCATAGGTCACCAGGTCATTCAGTTCACGGTTTCTCAACTAGTGGAAAGAACATTTATAACAAATCAACAAATCCTCCGTTACTAAATGCATGGTCAGGTCAATACCTCCACGGACCACCAGTGGTCCACGGACCACCTGTTGAAAACCCATGCCCTATAGGCACCATTCTATTACCGTCAATACAGCCCAATACAACGAGAGGAGGGGCAAAAAACGTTGACTATGATGACTAAAACTAAGACTAAATATACTAACAATTTCATCAACATTATGAAATATGTTGATGAAATAAATAAAAACTAGACTAGTCATTTTACAATTAGTTGCATGCTGAAAATAGCCGATCTACAAGCTCACGTGAAAAACATTTTGTTCGACTAAATCAACTGTAGATTTAGTCAACTAAAAAGTATATATATATATATATATATATATATATAGAGTTATGTTGTGTTACTTTTTAGTCTATGGTTACTATTAGGCATGTTGATGACTGTCATTACGGGGCATGGCCAAGAGGGGGCATCAAAACACCAGACTATAGGACAAGTTAGACGGCATAGGAAACAATATAGAGCTATTTTACCTTTATTTTAACATAACAATATCTCCTGTTTTCAATCATCACTAAACGAGAGGTTTTCAACTGAAACACAGATTTACTGTAGAATATTTAACTTGTTTATTTGGCTTACATCACAGAGTACAGTATGTACAGACCAACACTATTCCATGGTTCTACATATTATAGACTAATATAATACATGGAAATCACTTGATTCTTGGTCTGAACTTTAATAACAATTTGAATGCATAATTATGAACATGAAATCAAGATATAAGTTGACATAAAAAAATAATACAGAATGAACCAGACACCCACCAAAAAAAAAGAAAAACCAAAAAAAGAAAAATATGGTTAATTTCACCCAAAATAGAGAATCTGAATCAGAATAAATCAGCCTTAATGATCGTCACATCACAGGTTTACATTCTATATTTATATATTAGTTTTTGTGTATTGATCGTATTGTTATGTGGGCGAGGGGGAACAATGGTTAGTGAACAGGTAGTGAACCTGTGTCCATGTCCTCTAATTGGTTGTGTCTGTCACTGTCATACAGTACATTTCAAGAAACTTTTGAACTATAGTGGGACAATTCAGCATGTTCCCAAATGTCACAACGTCCTCCTTCAATTGATCCCATGTGACTTTACGTTTGGGGTGATCAGAGGTGTATTTGAGGTATGCCTCCAGCACATCGAACCTCTGTCTTTCCACTATGTTGAGGATGAGTATGGGAAGAATGCAGGACAGGGATTGGGCGTACTCAATGAAACTCTGGATCTGTCTTTTCGGGGGGTCAGTCTCATAGACATAACCCCAGGTGTGCATTGCAACAACATTACAGAACTCATTAAAGACGGGTGAGCCAGATGATCCATAGTAAAAGCTTGTATCATAAGATACTGTGAGTTCATTTTTGAGGCGTGCCTCCTCAGAAGGGGTAAAGTGTAGCTTGGTAACGAGGTGTTGAACTGCATTATAGCGGTTACGTGCAACCGTTTCACTCTCATCACCTGGAATGGTATGGCATGTGTCTGTCTTTTTCACTCCTCCGTCTGGGTGTCCGATAATACAGATCCCCCCCCGGCTCTTAGGTGGGGTTGCAAAGTGTTCTAACAATCCACAAGGTATGTTTTTGGCGTTTTTGGAGTCAAGCTCCAACAACGCCCAATCATAATAACAACCTGTATCATTCTGATTGTAATTAAAGACAACAACCTCAGGTTTCACTGGCACTGAATCCACCTGGCTCTGTACATATTCTTCAAAACAGAAAGAGACGGTGACGTTCTGAGTCAGCTGTTTAGTATGACCATTATAAAAGTCTTTAATCACATGAGCATTTGTGAGGATGAACTTATCAAACAGGAGAAAACCACTCCCTTTAGTCCCCTCTACTCTCACCTGACAAACAGAGTCAGCCCGGACCATTAACTCCCTCTGCATTTTAGGTGTTAATTTAAGATTTCCTTCTCTGCCTTTCATGTGCTTGAATAAACCTTCAAACTGTGAACGTAGGAGATCTAGGATCGCCTTAGAATCTGGAATTGGAAATGGTTTGGCCAGAGTAGGAGAAGTATTTAGTTTTGCCGTTTGCTCTGCCTTGTCAGTATTAACTGCCACATGTGTTGATGACGGCTGTGGGGAACTGGTACTGGTACTGGCTCTGGTACTAGAATTGGTGCTGGTACTGGCACAGGGAAGAGAAGCATATTTTTTATCCCGTATGACCTTGAATGTTTTGCCTCCAAGATTATTAACAGGATTGGTCATTTCGGTGATTCTGCCATTGCTTAAGTTTTTCAGTGCGCATGTACTGAACACATCACTTCTGAAGCGTCCATCTCGTTCCAGAGCGAACTCTACGGTTTCTCCTTCAAATGCATACACACTGACCTCATCAGCTTTGGCTTTAAGATTGATATTGTTCAGAATTTTACACGTTATTTTCGGACCTCCTTCAGTCTTTAAATGAAAGATTACAGCCTTGCGTTGTGGAGGCCAGACTACACTCTTCCGCGGTTCAGAGTTTCCTTTTACTATATATAAAATAGTCAGAGGATATTGTTTTCCAATTAACCAGCATGGGAAGTGTGAGCTAATAGCTTTGTTATCTCTCAGAATTACAAGCTCTTTGTTTATAACCTTTTTAAGTCCTTTGTCTTTAACCTCTTTAAGTTCTTCATCTTTAACCATTTTGGCATTATCTTCACATAAAAAGGCTGATGATGTCTGTAGTGCTTCTAAAATGGTCTGTGGCATGCTACCTGTACAGGTTATCTCTCGCTGTGATTCCTTTCCAATGGAAAATGCAAAGGAATGGCTGTCATGATGTCCTTTTTCCTCCTGAGAAAAGAACAAATTAGTTATAGAAAAAAAGGGGCAGGGTACAACACATTATTATTATTATTATTATTTTCGTTTGTCCGGCCCTTTTTTAGTTTTTGGTTTATTGTCATGATTTGTCAGGAGCCGAGTTGGCATTGCTCTAGAAAGCGCTGATGTTTCCATCTAGACCACCGGATATTCAGCAAAGACCTCAGAATATCGCGCATTTTATCCAAACCACGGAGAGTTATTCAGCTATTTTATTTTTTATCCCACGATTTTGTTATCCATTTTTCACCCCTGTGTTGCTCCTTTACACCTGACAGGGGGGAGTTTCCCTGGTTGGACGTAGCGCGTGGAAGGAACACGTTATTCCAACCAGTTCCTTTCCCCTCCATCAGGCGCCCCGGCTGGCCAGGGGGAGGCCGTTTAGAGACCAGGATTACTGCATGTTTTTTGTGAGGGTACCTACCCTAGGGGACACAGGGAGAACAAGCAAACTCCACACTGGTCAAACATTTGACCAGATGAAGAGCCTTGGCTCGAAACGTCGTCAATACATTTATCT
This sequence comes from Protomyctophum parallelum, assembly GCF_964188405.1. Classification (NCBI taxonomy): domain Eukaryota; kingdom Metazoa; phylum Chordata; class Actinopteri; order Myctophiformes; family Myctophidae; genus Protomyctophum; species Protomyctophum parallelum. The sequence goes on along the minus strand of NC_139716.1, from coordinate 13,443,578 downwards.
TTTGGAGCATATGAGTCACTTTTTTAACCCAGCACCTCCACGAAGTGATGTGTGTATTTTAGTATAGGATTGTGTGTTACACTGTAATTACACAATGATAATAACATTAATTGAGATCATACTAGGCTACTAACCTTGATACATTGATCCGTTTCTTCTTTCTTAATTTCCGAGGTGTCCATTTTTGGGAGTAACGGCTGCTGAGGGGTAGTTGCACTGGTGAGAAGGGTTCTGCCTGTTAAGGTGAGGAAATATGGATTACTTGATTAATTGAAATCCCATTGACACTGCACTACTATATATAGTGTTTTTTATTAACTTAATTCTAACATTGACGTTTGGGAACCACTTGTGTGAGCTTGTAGATAGGTATTTGAACTATTTTAAAATGTTTTTCAAAATAGAAAAAAAGAATCCCCAAAAGGTTTAGCCAAGGGATAAGGCAAGAGAGGGCCCAGTGTGTCATGAGGTTCTTGTGCTTAACGCTCAGAAAAAAACAAAGTAAAAATATTGTGTTTGTTTAATATTTTTTTTTTATCCCACGATTTTGTAACCCATTTTTCACCCCTGTGTCAATCATCTAATGTGATCCTGGGCTCTACACACCCTCCACCAACCTAGTCCCCATATATGGGGGACAAGGGGAGAGCAACGGACTTGAACTCATGCTTCCTTCATGCCTGAGTGTCCAAGTTGCTCCTTTACACCTGACAGGGGGGACGTAGCGCGTGGAAGGAACACGTTATTCCAACCAGTTCCTTTCCCCTCCATCAGGCGCCCCGGCTGGCCAGGGGGAGGCAGTTTAGTGACCAGGATTACTGCATGTTTTTTGTGAGGGTACCTACCCTAGGGGACACGGGGAGAACATGCAAACTCCACACAGAAAGGCCCTTTCGCCAACCCCGCCTTCGGGTATGGGCACTGATGATGCGGAGGAGGAAACACGCCGCCAGCACCCACAGCGTCCCGAGCGGGAATCGAACCCAGGACCTTCTAGCTGTGAGGCGACAGCACTACCAACTGTGCCACTGTGCCCCAAAAGAATATTGTATTTGTTGTCAGGATTTGTCACAACTCAAATTGGCTTTGTACGACGCTTAAAAGGTCTTTAAATAAGCCTGGGCACACTTGAACTTCCATGCACGGCCAAAGGAAGCTGTCTTTTGCGTAATTTCCGGGTTTTTAGACAGCTGGCGGATGGAAATGAAGCTCCACCCACGTGGCAGAATGCCGCTGGGGCAAGCTTTTCTGGGAATCTGGCCGACGCGGCAATAATACCGCATGTACTCTGGTATTGAGTACATATGGTTGTTGCTCTGTACCTGCCAGTTCCTCTGAGCGAACACTGGGCTCTCCCACTGAAGCACCAGCACTGGTATTGGATCCACCTTTGCATAGGAAACATAGAAGAATATTCTTAAATGTCTTCCATTTTACAATGTCTACTGGGATGTAGACATTAAATGTTGTCCGAATGCGTGTTCAATTAGTACGTCCCCGACTACCCGGCTGGAAGAACCACTGTTATTTATATTAACTTACTTGTTGTTGCAACCACTTTCTTTACGTTGAAGGCCTTTAGGACTCGCTGGAGATGACTGATTCTAGGACCACAGAGAGACAACAGTGTATGTCGTTATTACAATGAATTCTATTGTGATATTATGTGATGTGATAGCCTATTATTAAAAAAATCACATTATGCAAACGATATTTAACATTTAATTTCAAATCAAATGACCTCTAATCAAGGGTAGTATTCATTAGAGATGAAAACTTTATTTTGAAACGTTGTTCATGTCTGTGGTGTCTTGAAAACCATGGGCACATTATTATTATTATTATGAAGAATGGCCACTGTTTGGGGAATTTTGGGCACTGCATATTATTCCAAAATTCCACATTATTCCAAAATCAGAGTCTGAATTAATTTAACACATGTGTACTGTACGTATAGTCTATACATACAGTACAAGATGCTGTAGACGGGCTAAACTGGGCCATATCACAATGCACTACATTCCCAATTAATTAATAACAGACTGACGGAGGTGTTATAAAACTCTGATAAAAGATGTTCAAACAGACCCTAAAGATAATATCAGATCAAAGATCACTTTGAGTAAACCTACAATTTGGAATGACTCATCAATCATTTCTAGATCCGCCTATGATTATGTGGGGAACAAAAACACGCGCGCGCGCACACACACACACACACACACACACACACACACACACACACACACACTGTAACAGTTCGATGGTTATTATTTGTCTTAGGGGTAGAACTAGTCTACCAGACTCCAGAGAGATGGTTCTCCTTTTTTATGAGTTCTTCTTCATCTGGGTTAACCACTGGTGAAACCGACACAGGACTTACATATTCAAATGTAAAACCTTTTACCAAGAAATAACACACAAAACACTTTCTCAACTCAGTTTCAAGTTATTATATATTGAAATTCAACCAACCCAAACACAAACAGTTCATCAGTTCATGAAACAAGACCCAATGGTTTGCAATGTTTGTAAATAAACAAAATAGACAAAAACAGGTCGTCAGCAACTTAAAGTACGCTCGAAACCACCCGTCAATTCATTGCATATCAAACTCGCAGTTCATAAATAAATAAACGGTATATTGTTCCAGATCCACGCAACGCAGACTCAACGTGAATGTTAGTAAACGAAAGTATAGTCCGTCTGTCCGAGCAGCGCGGCACTTTAATCGTCTCCAAAACAACAAAATAACAAACAAAAGAGGCTTGAAATAATAAAGGGGGAAATACCACTGCTCCGTGTGTGATAGGTGACAGGGACAGAGACAGGTCAAGTTGCGGGGATCGTTGTAGTTGGCCGTAGGTTTACTGGTTGTTTGTAGCTCTGCAGGTTTGATGATCACGCCCGAGGCTACGCCACTTTACGGAGCAAAACGACACGGAACACACTCGAATCGAGGGGCTAACTTCCTCGTTCACGATTCACATGCAGGTCCACCGCTGACGGTTCTCGCTCTCACAGTCTCACACTGCCAGTGCCTGTCTGCCTCCACACTCGCACCGGCGCAAACAACGGGGCATTTTAGAATTGGCGGTTCCCAGGGGTGAGTGAACAGTGTCACGAACAGACGGCTCGGGGACCATTTCGGGCCGTCACAGCACGCACGCACAGACACACATACAATTGCACCGCAATTGTATTTGCAGTATTATTCTAACGACACACTATAGGTGAATCCCAATTGGGATTCACCTTATGACTATGGGCTTTCAGCAGTCTGATTTTGGGCACACATTAAGTTGAATCTACTGTCAATATAAGAGAAAGAGAGAGAGAGAGAGAGAGAGGAGAAGAAAAAAGTTATGAGAGCGTTGAACCAGGCAGTTACCATTGAGAATTTGAGACACAGGGTGAGAGTGAGTGAGAGATAGAGAGACAGGGAGAGAGACACACACCGCTGCGGGGGGTGCGGGGAGGCGGGGCTACGGGGGGGCCTTGAGGATTGATCAAACTCTTCGGCTCTGCACACACTAATGTTCCCAACGGAACTGCTGCCAACACTTAAAACCTTCGCTTTCCGTCTCCTAATCCTCTCACATCACTACTTTAAAAAGGTATATTCAGTGATTTCACTTAATTCAAATATCACTTTTCTCTTTTTGTGACAATCCTCCCTACTATAGAGTGTGGCTGACCATAATAAGGAGTTGGGGTCCTTGACGTGAAATAGTTTGAGAACCACTGATATAGAAACATTGTTTTACTTTTCGGAAAACAGTCATGATTTACTGTAGAAGACATTTGATACTAGAATCTGGTCTCAGTCCAAATGGGTTAAACAACTTGGAAGACAAAACATACAGTAAGATGACGAAGATCTACAAAACAGAGCAGTCAAAGCGAGGTACTTACTGTATGAGAAGGGGACGGTGAAGAAAGAGGACGTTATGCTAGCGTTGTCTGTTTTATACCAGGAGGAAGGCCCTCCCCCTCAGGCAAACCACATGATTCTGTTTTAAAGCGGGAAGAATTCCCGCTCAGACAAACAGGACACAGCAGAATGAGTCATACAGTCTCTGCTGGCTGAACACATGGAAACACAGCAAACAACACAACTGAATAACAGTGGTGGAAAAAGTACTCAATTGTTTTACATAAGTAAATGTGTACAAAATCTATTGAAAATAGCCGATCTACAAGCTCAACGTGACGCATTGTGAGCTTGTAGATCAAATGGCCGAAATGTATGGGTTGAAGTGGTTAATGTATGTTTTGTTTTCTAATCAAAATCTCCAAAGTAACTATAGTAACTAAAGTTTTCAAATAATTGTAGTGGAGTAAAATACTACAAATCTTGGCTCTGAGATGTAGTGGAGTAGAAGTGAAAGTACTGGAAATTGGAAATACTCAATTAAAGTAGGCCTACAAATAGCACAAAATTGTACTTAAGTACAGTACTCAAGTAAAAGTACTTAGTTACTTTCCACCACTGCTGAATAAACAAGAAGAGAAGAGCGTTCTGTGATGTTTTAATTGTCAACAAAAAAAAATAGGACTTCCTGCGACTTTATCAAAATTGTACAATCAAAACCCACATACCAATTACGTAGATCTGCTGTCATCAGATATGGTGTGGAGGTCAAAAGGAGTGGGTCAGGGTTTAAATGGTTAATAATACAAGGTGTCAGATATAAGACTATCGGCACATTGACTGAAGTTGGACAAGAATTCAAATTAAATAAATAATTCACTTTCAAACATGTTTCTGGTCATTTTAATGTCTAATGCAGGCTTTTAAAAAACCAGAGTGTAGACTAGAGTAGGAGAGTAGTGAGTCTGATCTCGCTGCAAAGCAGGTGCCTATGGGCTATAGTTCCAAACATTGCTCCTATGGCTGGAACTATCCCATTGAGATAGAATGAGCACTTCCGCATTCCATTGTTATTGCCACTCTCTTACTCTGTCTGGTACAAACTACCTGACTGTCAACGCCCACCATCTGAGTCTCACCAGAGCGTTTATACTCACTCAAAGGGAAATAAACCTTTAAAAAAATACACATATCATCAATGTAACTACAGTACATTTTATTTCAAAGTTATGTAACAGTACAAAAGTATTCCAATGGTTTGTAACATAAAGCTGGTTTTGAATGAGAAAGTTACATTATAATTTAGAGGCAAATATTATACTAAGTACAGTATATAAGATATGTAAGATATGTAAATCTAGCTACGTCCTACTCTCATGATGTCATCTTAGGGCTGTCACGATAACACATTTAAGTTAACGATTAATTGTCTTTCGGCGCTGAACATTGCACACCATATCAATACAATTCTCATTTGCCTTTAAAGTTTAAGGCCTCGCAATCAAAACATTGCACAGGGCAGATATGACCCTTTTGCTGACCCCACCTTCTTTTTTACATCCCATTATGGTAGACCCTGCTCCCGATAATGCTTTCAGGATCAGTACAGTGTATATACACACAACACTATAATAAGAAACACTGTTCCCGATAATTAACACTTTTAGCACCCTCTGCTGTTCATTTGAAATGACCGCAGGGAGCCAGCTATATCCCCTCACCTATAGGCACCATTCTATTACCGTCAATACAGCCCAATAGAGCACCGAAGTCCTGACGTAACTCGCTCATCCCGACGATTCCCCTGGTTCACGGAAGTAGTTTCTCTATGGAGAATAACATGGGGTGATCTTAATATCGTCTACTATAAGCGTTGTGGTCCAAAAATAAACAAGCTGTCTCGGCGTTATTGTCAGGGAGGTGTCTCTGTATCGTTTGCAACAGTCAGTCACTCATATATGATACAGTCTGCTTCTAGCGAAAATCTAACTAATTCAGCAGCAGTAACATTAGCGTTTTCTCTCAGTCAGTTGATTCTTCATATCCATGTGAGTGAAGCGGCCGGGATGACATGTTTATTTTTCAAACACAGTTCTTATATGAATCAATCTAAAACTCCTCCTATGGTGATTTCAATGCAACTAAACAAATACATGAACCTGGGGACTGACGCCCTCTACTGAAAGTGACGTCAGACTTCGGTGCTCTATACAACGAGAGGAGGGGCAAAAAAAGTTTTTGAGCAGCAGCCGACATGTTTTACGTTTCACAACAAGCGGTGACATGGCTGGTGCGACGCGATCAGAAATCACTGTTTACATCTGAACGCCAGGCGGTTTGGAGTAAAACAACAACTTTGGAGTATTTCTTCGGAGGAAAACAAGCAACAAAGAAACGACAATGAGTGGATCCTTATGGGAGGCGCGCGCATTGCTCCTCACGATGGGAAGAACGTAGGCGCCGTCTGGCAGCCTGGGGGCGCTGTCTAGCAGCCTGGGCAGCACGGAAGGTTATAGTGTTGAGCTTCGGCTGCATGGTACTGATATAACCCTTACTGTAGGAGCCATTAGAAGAGAGGCATTATTTGTTATTTTTTACCACTTGGTGGCGGGCTTCTATAAGGTGACCACTTATAAGGTGACACAGGTGCACTGAGAAGGAACTAGACACAGGCACTGGGGAGCCAAACCGTTCTTACCAGCAGCAGAAGGAACTATAGACACAGGCACTGGGGAGCCAAACCGTTCTTACCAGCAGCAGCAGAACAGAGACAAACCTCTATAATAACATCACTGGTATGTTCATGTTCATGATTTAAACTGCTCACTTTGACTTCTGCTCAATAAAGACACCAAAACTGGATCTAAGACTGGACATCCACCTGTTGTGTTTCCGTTAATACTCTGCGTAGGATCACTCCCGGCAGCACCTGTGAAGTAACTGCAAATATACATTGGAAGGAGACTGGAAACTAAAAAATGGCGGTTACACTTACTATACGCCATCGGACGGGTTCGGCGACCTCCGGGGTTAAGTCTTAACCAGTCATCTGATGGGTTGCGAGGCGTTTTGGCGTGCATCGTGTTAAAACATCCAGCACTCTAATTCTATGGAGAACTCTGCCTCCGATAAGAGACAAGGCAAAAAGCTACCTTCTTTCTACATCCCATTATAGGAGACCCTGCTCCCGATAATGCTTTCAGGAAGCATACTGTACAATACGCGCAGCTGAAACTCATATACTTTTTTTTTGCACCCTATGAGTGCCAACAAGCCCCCAAAGCAAACGTTGTTGAAGCTGTCAGTGCATATAGCACTAGCACTCGTTTGCACTGCCGCATTCTGCCGACCAAATGTTCGCGTTCAAATGCGGACGTAGAGCGTTCTTCCGGGTGCTTCAAAACGCCACGGATGAAACTTCCTTTGAAATGAATAGCACGGGGCGGGAGCTGTAGCTCGCTGTCCGCACTCTATCCTTTTATAACTCTACGGTGAGTTCAATTGGATAATTAGTTTGTTCTTTGTCACAACCATATACGGCATATAGCTTAAACTAAGGACTGGGGGCTGTAGTAACTGAATACTGGCCATTCGACCACAACGTCATGGGTGTGGAACACGTGTGTCGAATGTGAAGTCGGTGGGGCGAACGGTTCTCGAGTTACGTGGATTACACAGACTACGTACACTGGTACGTACTGTACACGCACAGAGAGAGAGACTTGGTGCATTTATAGATAGGTAGATGCGGGGCTCTAATAGCTTAATAGAAGTGCTGGTTGGGTTGTTCCATGTCCAGTACTGGTACCGGCTGCTGGTCAGCAGGTATATGCATGTTTTAGCGGACTAGACTTGTACGTGCCTGTCGGCATGAGGTATGCTTGTTTTAGCAGATGCTGCTTTTAACATTTTGACGGTACAACCGTCGTAAATATGGAAGTCACTGCTTCCGATATTTTTGGATAAATAAAAACAATTTATAGTGAACCCTGTCACCGATAAATATCATTTTGACGGTACAACCGTCGTAAATATGGAAGACACTGCTTCCGATATTTTTAAATAAATAAAAACAATTTATAGTGAACCCTGTCACCGATAAATATCATTTTGACGGTACAACCGTCGTAAATATGGAAGTCACTGCTTCCGATATTTTTAAATAAATAAAAACTATTTATAGTGAACCCTGTCACCGATAAATATCATTTTGACGGTACAACCGTCATAAATATGGAAGTCACTGCTTCCGATATTTTTAAATAAATAAAAAACATTTATAGTGAACCCTGTCACCGATAAATATCATTTTGACGGTACAACCGTCATAATTATGCTTCCGATATTACATATGATAAATATAATTTCGACAGTAAAACTGTCATAAATATGGCAGACACTGCTTCCGATATTACATACATAAATAAAGACTATATTTAGAGTGATCGCTGTGAAACCATGACCTAATCGGTGTCATCAGTGCATACGACGACGGATTCTTCTTCTTCTTGTTCTAGTTGTTCCTCTCTCCCAACATCGGATCCATTTCCAGGACAGCGCCACCATTCTCCTCACCATTTGCTGTGGAACAAACAGAACGACAACATCGACCACATCAATTTATGTAAATGCTCTTTATGATACTCAAAGACATGCGCATGTTTTCAAAGTGTGGGCCCCACAATTCTCAAACATGTTCAAAAGTAGAAGATTTAGGCCTGGGCCGTGGTTCAGTGGTCCAGGCACCTTGGCCGGTAGCCCAAGTACGGCAGTGTGGCTCCCGATCCCGACGGCCTCTACTGCATGTCACTCCCCCCCCCCCCCATCTCTGTCCCCCATTTCCTGTCAGCCTACTGTCTGTCCCTCTATAAAAAAGATAAAATACAGGCGAAAGCAAAGAAACAAAGAAACAAAGAAAAGATTTAAAAAAAGAAAGTCACACCCGTGTGAAGTGAGGGGCGCTCTTATCATCGTACATAATCATACATCATTTGGGAACCTCTCGAAAACGAGATACTATCTCTCAATGGGGTGTTCCTAAATAAAGAATTTCAAACATCATCCCATTCCGGGAATTTTGCATCCTCACCTTTGTCTTCAATATTTTTTGTTACGCAATGTTTGTGTTTACACAAACACTCAAAATTGTTAATTAATTGTCAATGGCATTTAATGTTTGTGTAGGACAAATTTTGTAGACATACACCTACAGGCGACATGTAGGAGAGGGTACCGTCCCCGATAATGAACTAGAACTAGTAGAACTAAATGTTAGGGAGGGACTAGTGGAGAAGAGATCCAGTATAACTAAATGTCAGGGAGGGACTAGTGGAGAAGAGATCCAGTAAAAATAAATGTCAGGGAGGGACTAGTGGAGAAGAGATCCAGTAGAACTAAATGTCAGGGAGGGACTAGTGGAGAAGAGATCCAGTAGAACTAAATGTCAGGGAGGGACTAGTGGAGAAGAGATCCAGTAGAACTAAATGTCAGGGAGGGACTAGTGGAGAAGAGATCCAGTAGAACTAAATGTCAGGGAGGGACTAGTGGAGAAGAGATCCAGTATAACTAAATGTCAGGGAGGGACTAGTGGAGAAGAGATCCAGTAGAACTAAATGTCAGGGAGGGACTAGTGGAGAAGAGATCCAGTAGAACTAAATGTCAGGGAGGGACTAGTGGAGAAGAGATCCAGTAGAACTAAATGTCAGGGAGGGACTAGTGGAGAAGAGATCCAGTAGAACTAAATGTCAGGGAGGGACTAGTGGAGAAGAGATCCAGTATAACTAAATGTCAGGGAGGGACTAGTGGAGAAGAGATCCAGTAGAAATAAATGTCAGGGAGGGACTAGTGGAGAAGAGATCCAGTAGAACTAAATGTCAGGGAGGGACTAGTGGAGAAGAGATCCAGTAGAACTAAATGTCAGGGAGGGACTAGTGGAGAAGAGATCCAGTATAACTAAAAGAGTCATTATAAGTCATTATAAGTTGGTTGTGTTCTGGTGTTGTGCTCAGAAAATAAAAGATCTAAGAGCTTTAGTTAAATAGTTTAAGGACAAATAAATATGTAAAAAAAAATGTAATAAAAAAAATAAAAAAATGCATACTTACAGGTCTTGCTGTCAGGTACAGCCTTTTTACGCAGGAGGCAATAGGCAAATAAGGCAATGCAACCGCCAATGCAACCGACAGATGCCAAAACACTGACAATGATGACATTGCGAATGACGATACTGCGAATGACAGTCATGACGCCAACACTGGTGGGTTGAGTGGAATTATGATCTGAAATGACAGAAGGAAATGGTTGTTACATACAAGTCTGTTCCAGTTACCATTAGGACGTTGACTTACTTTTATTCTGAACGTTTCTAATTCATGTTTAGCCAAAATATGACACCATCAACAATAGTTTGAGCATTATGAAGAACTGATTTCCTGACTCATTGATGGACTGACTACTATATAACTATATAATAATCATCATCTAGGTTATTGAACAAAATGTTAACTTAAATCAACTCAACAAACATATGCTGACGGAGTTTTGTTGTCTAACATTTAACAAAATCTGATAACATTAATTTCACGCAGTACTGTGAGAAGCCCAAATCAGATGGAAATGTCAAGTTTTTGATGCAGTGCCGCTTTTCCCACTGTCATGATAGGAACTATTGCTTATTAAGGATGTTGAAGCACAACTCTTATTTGTGAACTTGCATGCCAAAGTTTTAATGAATGAAGTTGGGCAGAAGTGATCACTAAGGATGTTGAAGCACAACTCTTATTTGTGAACTTGCATGCCAAAGTTTTAATGAATGAAGTTGGGCAGAAGTGATCACTAAGGATGTTGAAGCACAACTCTTATTTGTGAACTTGCATGTCAAAGTGTTAATGAACAAATCAGTTGGGCAGAAGTGATCATTAATGAGCGACGGAAGCGTTCATTACCTGGGAATGGGATGACGTGGTGCGTCTCCACAGTGTGGTTGATGTGGGCCAGGTGAACCCTGCAGGTCACACGGGGCCCCGGCCCTGCCCTCACCGTCACGTTCCTGCGGACAGTGTAACAGTCGCCGGGACCTCGGACCGTCACAGAGGGGTCAGCAGAGGAGAGGAGGTTTCCCCCGCTGTCCAGCCAAGACACCTCGGGCTGTGGATGCCAGCACCCGGAATCACAGGTCAAAGCAAAGACGCCGTCGTCGTCTTGTTTTGGTCCATTTATAAAGATCACTGGCTGAGACACGAGCCCTGCGGAAAAACAGATCACACAGTCAGTAAGTAGCCTTGCCGAGCCATGAGGCCCATAGGGGCAGGAGCCTATCTCCTGTTTCTGTAGCGTGAGGCAGCTTGATGTACAAGTACACCCCCTGGACATGACGCTAGTATGTCGCAGGGACTTACCCCCAATCCAACCCTTGATGATGAGTGTTAAGCAGGGAGGCACTGGGTCCCATTTGGTCTTTGGTATGACCTGGCCGAGGATCGAACCCCTACTTCCCAGTCTCAGGGCGGACACTCTAACCACAAGGCCACTGAGCTGATCACACAGTCAGATCAATCAATAAAGCAAATTAATTCAACCAATCCCATCCTCACATCCTCACAAAAGCAAAAACGTGGAACAATGCAGTCAAAACAAAATGTATGTACAATATTGAAGGTCAGAATCTCCAATAAATAAATGTCTATGTGTACCAAGATCACTCGATGCAGATAGTGCAGGAATACACACAATGATTATAGTCTTTAGCTAGGGTGGTTGTGTTCCATTTGATATCCTTCTATCACAGCAACTCACATATAATTATTGCTGCTGTGTTTGCACACTAACCCTAACCCAGCAGATATGGGAGTTTTTTGTCATTTGTCATGTTTTCATGTCTTGGTACAGTGGACAGATGGTTAGGAAATGTAGCTCAGTTTCCACTTCATGTGTGCAGTGGGTGCATATAGTCTGTCTTCTCTAAACGGACACAGGTCTGCCTATGACGGCCTTTCTCGATCGCAAGACTGTGCTCACTGAGTCTGATTCACTCTCTCTCCCCCTCTACAGTTCAACTCATAAAGAACCGGGAAAGCATCCGTGTCGTATTATTAGATTATTGCGCTGGCTATAATTCAAAAAAGCCTCACCGACTCGGAGCTGGACCAAAGTGCTGCTGTGCAGGTTGGGAACGAAGCACTTGAACGAGCCCTCGTCGGAGAGACGCGCCCCGGACAGCATCAGCGAGATGTTCCCCCGAGGGAGCTCCGGGACGAACAGCGCCACCCGGCCGCCCCGGTACAGCGGGTTCACAGAGTGGGACACGTCGTGGCCCTGCTGCCGGACGTGCACGTACACAGGCTCCAGGTCCGCTCTGGACCACTCCACGGTCAGCCGGGCCGCGTCCCGGCGGGACGGCTCGATGCGGCACGGGAGAGTCACGTTCTCCCCTGCTCTGGCCAGGATGGCCTGAGAGGGGCCGGTCACATGGTGGTGATGCTCTCCTTTAAAGAAACGACAAACACACACACACACACACACCCGTGTGAAGTGAGGGGCGCGCTTATACATCGTTTACATTCATCTCATTCTGGCCAATCACAATTTGTGTCCTCAACTTCGTCTTCAATGCTTGTGTTACGCAATGTTTGTGTTTCCACAAGCACTCAAAACTGTCCATTTATTGTCAATGGCATTGATTTAACCCATTTAGGCCTGAAAAAAATGTCTTCTAAATCCTGACAGTTTTCTGAAATACCTATGTTTCTAGGCATACGTATATCACTCAATATAATATTTCATGTCAAGGACCGCAAAAATGATCTGTAATTGGCCTCCAACCCCCATCTGAAAATATGATGTTCCAGGGACCCTCCAGAAGCAAAGATTTGAGTTAAAAACGTTCGTTCTGAAAAGATTATATTCCAAATTTGAGGCACACGATTTTTCAAAAATAGCAGACCTACAAGCTCGGTGGCGCGCTATGAGCTTGTAGATCTGCTATTTTTCAATAGCTAAATTATAACGTTGTGTTTAATACACCAAAAGGGGTTCCCGCCCAGAATGGGTTAATGTTTGTGCTTAGGACAACGTCTGTATTTGCTTATTAAGTTATTATATATTTTTTATTAAAGATATGTTTTTGGGTTTTCTCTCTTTATTGGTAGTTTCAAGTGGAGATGGAACAGGAAAGAGAGAGAGAGAGAGAAGGGGAGAGACATGCAGCAAAGGTCGTCATGAACGGGACTCGAACGCGCGGCACGCATGATGAGCCTGGACTGCTAGGCCAGAATCTGAAATTCTGAATCATCTTTACTGTCACATCACAGCCAGGTTTACATGTGTAAAACACAGTGGGTGAAATTAAGTTTTGTTGTTCATACCGAATGCCGCGCTATGAGCTTGTAGGTCTGCTATTTTTATTTTATCGTGAAAGATTTAGTGCAAATCTTTGAATATATATTCTTTCGGAGCGAACGTTTTCAACTCAAATCTTTGCTTCTGGAAGGTCCCTAGAGAACAACATATTTTCAGATGGGGGGTCCTTGACATGAAAATGTATGAGAACGACTGACATAGAAACATGGACTTTTCAAGAAAACTGTCTGGATTTAGAAGGTGGGACTTTCCTAGCCCTTTCGGGGACCCTATTTGACCCTTTCTGTATTTGGGATTGGGGATCTGCCTAGTTACCACGTCCCTATACCAGTGGTTTTCAACCAGTGCAGGTCCTTGGGGGGGTTCCAGGTGGTCCACTGCAACTTTACTAGATGATGGAGAGTTTGTAACCAAGAATTTGACAGTGTAGTTGTAGATCTTTAACTCTTGGGAGCGTAAAATGAATGAATGGTTTCATTTTACGTAGTTAACTTATTGTTCTGCATTTACTTAATTTACAAGATGTAGAAGAATTGTTATTTTTGATCAACGTTTGCCTGTTAATCTCTGCTATGGTATACCACATCAATACAACATGGAATTGTGGACAAACACGTATCCAACGATAACAAAATATTCTTTATTTTTGGGGTCTGAGAGGTTAAATCTCATGAAACGGTGGTCCGTGGCTCAGACGTCGAATAAATAATGGGCCTTGATATGAAAATGGTTAACTCTTGAGCCCCAATGGGGTCCCCCTCCCCTGGGGTTTAAGAGGTACCATATGCTGCCCTATACCACATCCCAGATACAGAAAAGGTACACTAGGGACTGGTTCCCAAACTTTCTCATGTCAAGGACCCCCATTTGAAGAGATATGCCAGGGACCCCCATAAGAGAAGATTTTGACGGCTCTAATATAGCAGTGATTCTCAACCCGTTTAATTGCAAGGAGCCCACTCTGAGAGACTAGTGTACAAATGGAACCTAACAGGTCCATTTGGTTCCATTTGTACACTCTCAGAGTTAGACCCATAAGGGTCCATTTGGTTCCAAACTATCATTTAGCTGAGGACCCCCTGGAACCCCTTCAAGGACCCCTGGGGGTCCTCGGACCCCACTTTGGGAACCACTGCTATAGGGTCCCGAAAAGGGATTTTCCAGCTAGGGAGAGGGAGGCGCAGTTGTGGAGCGAGCAGGAAGAACACAATAAAACAGCAACCCGTTCAAGCCTTCAAGGTCACCCAATGCAACGTTAACGCTCTTCTTCTGACTTTAATGCTATATTCTATTGTGTGGCGGTTTATTTCCATTCAGCAGTGAGTGTACGTGGTACGGTGTTGTCACACAGTGTTGTATATTAACTTTAGACACACACACACACACACACACACACACACACACACACACACACACACACACACACACACACACACGTTTTGTATATAATATTTGGAGTGTAATAAACATGTACACGCATGCTGTCCTATCCTGTCACGCTCTATAATCTGCATTGCATGAGGATAAAATGTTTTTATAGCCTATAGCTTAATTTCTTCCATTTGATTTCATCATCATAGCCGGTATCAACATTTTTAAGTTGTCCCCCCCCCCCTAGCTGTGAAAAACAATGCCATGATGAGTCATGGCATGACTCATCAGAAGTTGATCAGCTAGTCCAAGTTGTCCAACTCCATTCATATTCATTCATTCATACATCTTCCCTTCCGTTGTCCAAAACCCTGCAGCCATCTTTAAAGCCATGCTTTAAATTTACCAGGCTGTCTCAGTTTACCAAGTCGCCACGGAGAAAACTCTTCATCAATGTTAACATTCTGTCTTCATCGGTGACTGTAGTATAGCCATGTCAAACAAACCCACAGATGTTGTAGTTCATTTCCAAACTTTCTCTAAACAACTATTCTCTCTCTCTCAATTCAATGCAATTTAAATGAAGGTGACGTAAAACTGTAAAATGCACTAAATCGCGGCGAGTTGGTAAACTCCGGATACCGTCTCTCAACTCCCATAAGTGTAAATAAAATAACAGGTCAGATGTAATAATAACCTTACCTTCCACAACATCGTAGAAGATGCTTGTTGTCAATATCAGGAAATAAATCCTCCTCGTCAGCCATGATCTGACTGACACCATCACGACACATGAATCCATATTATTAGCGTGTTTCGTCGCGCTGAAACTATTATTGTCGAGTCTGATCCTTGTTGCAAAGTTATACAAACTATACTTTGAGACGTGCTGCTGCTGCTGGCATGTGTAGTCAGAAGAAAAATACAATGAATGAATGGACGTGACTCTCGAGAGACGTCACCGACAGAGCGAAGAGCCATCTAATAGAAGACTTACGACATTGAGGGGGCAGAAACCGAGTTGGAAATACATCTTTCTTTTTAACTTGTTTGCCATTATAAGCTCATTTACAGGCAATTTGTTTCATTTTATAAGACATGTTCATTAGACTTTAAAGAGGCATACATGCACACACAAAATACTTTGTTTTCAACGAGGGCGGCGCAAACAAGAGCTATTTTAAGCATGTGTGCAACATGACAACTGTTTTAAAGTATTGTACATGTACACTGTAGGCTACAGTAACAACTAAAGTATCTTTAATGTTTAGCTATTACTACAAAACAATCTAAAATAAAGGGATTTATAAGTCCAATGCATTGAGACTTGTCCCAGTTTGTTGTCCCTATATTCTCAATAGAAGTCTATGTAGGATAGCCGCCATTGGACTGGCCCCATGAAGTGAACGCAGTTTGCGTAACTGTCTATATCTAAGGCTCTGGAGTGGAGGAGGTGTGCTGTATCACCTGATTTACTGGGAATCAGGGATCCCATATCACAGTCGCACTGCATGCTTGCAAATATTGCATCATGAACTGACCAGACTGAGGTTTTCAACTTTTTGTCTCCACCAGGCCGAAGGCATGTGGGGAGAGTATGTTTTGCACTCCGTCCGTCCGTTTGTGTGTCCGTCCGTCCGTCCGTCCGTCCGTCCGTCCGTGTGTCCGTGACCAGCTAATCTCGGCCACCGTTAACCCGGTCGTTGCCAAATTTTGGCACACACACTCCCTGGATGCCAACGATGAACCTCTGCCCCAAACTTTCCAGGACAGCCTGTTATAGCGCCACCAAGAGGCCGCTTTGTGCAAAAACTTCACCCGGTCGATGCCAAATTTTGCACACACACTCCCTGGATGCCAACGATGAACCTCTGCCCCAAACTTTCCAGAACGGCCTGTTATAGCGCCACCAAGAGGCCGCTTTGTGCAAAACAAGTTTTTGCACAGTACACCTACAGATTTTGTCCAAACATCACGCAAATTGGTACACAGTCTCTCTAGAGCCATTCAACGAAACGGGTCTTTTAGATTTATCACACTCCATCCTGATTGGTTAAGATTGGCTTCCAAAGTTCACAGGAGTGCTCAGTTTCAAACAAAATGCTGCAAATCATGAACACATCGCGTGATTTCCGTGAAATTGTGCACCCACATTCCCACTAGGCCGAGGACGAAATGCCACATGAACAATTTCAACTCAGCCTCAAGGTGGCGCTATAACTGGCCGAAAAGTGTTTTTACCTCTAACTGCACGGATCTGTGGATAACCTGGTGGAGACCTGTGCCCGGAAGGGCACTTTTTCTAGTTTTTATTGTTTTAATAATTTGAAGGTTTTCGGAAAACCTTAGGCTAGGTTTTAGAAGGTCTAAATGTGTAAAATACATTAACTATAACTAAATATTCCTTAAACATGTAAATAGTACCACTGTATTCCTCATCCTTGATATGAACCATTTGATCTAGGGGTAATGGACCCATAACGGACACCCGGGTATAAA
This sequence comes from Protomyctophum parallelum, assembly GCF_964188405.1. Classification (NCBI taxonomy): domain Eukaryota; kingdom Metazoa; phylum Chordata; class Actinopteri; order Myctophiformes; family Myctophidae; genus Protomyctophum; species Protomyctophum parallelum. The sequence goes on along the minus strand of NC_139716.1, from coordinate 13,426,477 downwards.
TGCAATAATTTATTAAGAAAAAAATGAATATTTACAGATATATGGCATCATGAATACATTACAATCAACATGAAACATATTACAAACATAATACTTTTATTGTCTCCACCAGGCCGAAGGCATGGGGGGAGAGTATGTTTTGCACTCCGTCCGTCCGTGTGTCCGTCCGTCCGTCCGTGTGTGTGTCCGTCCGTGTGTCCGTGAGCAGCTAATCTCAGCCACCGTTAACCCGGTCGATGCCAAATTTTGCACACACACTCCCTGGATGCCAACGATGAACCTCTGCCCCAAACTTTCCAGAACGGCCTGTTATAGCGCCACCAGGAGGCCGCTTTGTGCAAAACAAGTTTTTGCACAGTACACCTACACATTTTGTCCAAACATCACGCAAATTGGTACAGTCTCTCTAGAGCCATTCAACGAAACCGGTCTTTCAGATTTTTAAGACTCCATCCTGATTGGTTAAGATTGGCTTCCAAAGTTCACAGGAGTGCTCAGTTTCAAACAAAATGCTGCAAATCATGAACACATCGCGTCATTTCCGTGAAATTGTGCACCCACATTCCCACTAGGCCGAGGACGAAATGCCACATGAACAATTTCAACTCAGCCTCAAGGTGGCGCTATAACTGGCCGGAAAGTGTTTTTACCTCTAACTGCACGGATCTGTGGATAACTTTGTATGCCAACTCCCTAGAGGCCAAGGAAAAACCTTTGCCTGGAATTCTTCACATCTGCTCTTTATAGCGCCACCAGGACGCTGACATTATGTAAAACACATTTTCTATTATTACTCCTTCAGATTTTATCCAAATTTCACGCAAATCGGTACACATGATCTCCATAGTCATGTGATCAAGACAGGTTTGTTTGATTTATCATATTCCATCCTGATTTGCCACGATTGGCTCCTACAGTTTTCAGGAGTAGCCCGCTTTGTACAAATCGCCACAACTCCTCAACGCAGCGCCCGATTGCAATGAAACTGTGCACGCATATTCACACTAGGTTGAGGAAGAAATCCTGGTGGAGACCTGTGCCCAGAAGGGCACTTTTTCTAGTTACAATTATTTTTTAGCTTGGAGGCCAGTTGGGTCAAAACACAGTATAGGCCTACTACATTGGGACAGCTGCAGTCTACAGTCCACCTGACTGCTGGCAATATATATATTATATATATATATATATATATATATTAATTAATTCTACAATTGTATAAGTAATTGTATTCATTTGATGTATTACTATGCTATTACAAATTTTAATTGTTTTATGTCTTACTATGTTATTACAAATTAAAAAAATTATGCATTTATTTTATATATTACTGTTATTAGTAATTTTATATATAACTATATTACTAATTATATTTATTGCATGCATTACTATGTTATTACTAATTTTATTTTTTTATGAATTAATATGCTATTACAAATTGTATTTGTTTTATGTATTACTATGTTATTACCAATTATTTTTATGCATTTTTTTAAATGTATTACTAATTTTATTTACTATTTAAATTTACTTTAATTTACTTCTATTTACTTTATCTATTTTTTTAACGTTCGTTTTATCAATTTAATTGTTTATTTATATTATGATCTAGTTATTTATACATTTGTTTTGTTTATTATTTTCAAAGAGCCCTGATTGATCACATCTACATATCACCACTACCAGTCAGGATCTGAGTGACTCAGAACCCTGGTGACCTCCAGATGGCTGCTTAGGACCAGATGGAGCCACACAGGAGACCAGCAACGTCCTAAAGAAAAGAAAGAAATGCTCATTACTACTTTGTTCATAAAACAATATGATCAGTGTGTGTGTGTGTGTGTGTGTGTGTGTGGTATAGTTACCTTGCTGTGATGTACCTTGCTGTGATGTGATGCAACTCCAAAGGTGAGCAGAAATAGTTGCTCCATTGGCTAGAAACATGCTCTTCACCGCATTGATGATCTTGTTCCTAAAAGAAAGTCTATAGTCAACCCTAACTGATTACAGAACATGATATAATAAAACACAACCAGATGGATTTAGGCCTGTCACAATTACCTAATCGGCAAGTATTTGAGATACTTTTTTTTAGGGATAAGTCATAAATAGTCTCCATGTTGAAAATGTTCATATATTTTCATTTTCAAACATTTTAAAGAAATAATGGAAGCAACCGATCTACAAGCACCCATCAAAGGGTGGTCCGTGGCTCAAATGGGTCTGAGAGGCTAAATGTCATCAAATGGTGGTCCGTGGCTCAAATGGGTCTGATATAGGGCTAAATGTCATCAAATGGTGGTCCGTTGCTCAAAAGCCGAATAAATAGGCAAATGGACCTTGAAAACCACTGAGCTAAATAAGCCAACAGTAGCGTAGCCCAAGCCAACACCTGACTTAGTTTCCAGTTTCCACAGCTTCTTGTAGTAGATTTTTTTGTTGTTTTTCACCGGCCTGGTAAAAACACCGACGACTCTCCTCTAGGCCTACTCGATGTCCATGTCAATGAAATGTTATGTTTACGAGTTATTTATTAAAACAAACGGCTTGTTACACTCTAGCAGCGTGGTGGGGTGTTGGCGTGGGTGTGGTTAATGATTTTACCGTGGCGTGAGCGACCAGAGGAATTAAATACATGAGCATGCGCATCCCGTGCACCGCAGCTCAAGGAACACCCCCCCCCCGCACGCACGCACGCACAAAAGCACGCACACACACACACACACACACACACACACACACACACAAACACACACGCACAATTTATTTATGTATTTATTAATTTATTTCATGACAGTAAAACTGAATTGGCTGCATTGAAGTGTATGATTCAACTTTTCATGGTTTATATTAAATTGCTTTAAAATGTTAATAATGTTATAGTATAGGCCTATAGTAAAAAGTCATGACGAAATATTAAAGAAGAGTAAAGCTCCAGTTGCCATGTATTGCTGTACTGCAATATATTTTGATGAGAAATATTTTTTATGGAATATTTTATATTGGGTAAAATATAGGCTACCCGTGTTTGGTGATGGTGTGACAAACAATATGTTTAGTGTTCTAGGGTTAATAAGGTAACAAACATTATGTCATTAGTATGAATGTAAGTGTTGAACTCTGCTGTCAGATGACAAGTCAACATTGGTGTATGGCATAAGGGTGTCTCGTATGACGCCGAGAGGCTAAAGCGGGGAAACGTTTCAGCTGTCAGACTCGCTGCAAGTCGTTGTCTGCATGATAATCACTGCTCCAGGCCAGGGTGCTGCTTTTGTTATATTTTATTAAACTTAGAACAAATACCACAGTGAATCACAGCATAATAAAAGCGATTGCGGACCTTCCCCGTTCACCCCCTCTCCTTCCATTCATGAAATGCCGCCTTGAGAACAGCTGACTTTACTATGAGTGACGTAGGCTAGTAAAGTTTATGCCATGTCCCCCAATCATTGTCTGTGTATAGGGCACGGGCTGCCCCGTGACAATGTCATTTTTATTTATAGTGATACTTGCAGAAATGGTCACGCATTAAATAGCAGCAGCACTGACTGCGCTGCATTGCAGTGGACGTCACATACCTAACCGGCTACAGTACACACACACAAACACAGGGTGGCGCTGTTGACTAATACATAACTGGATCTCAACAAGATGCCTGACGGTTGAACGTTCTCAGACTGTTTTGTGTCAACTTTGTCAAGGTCACCCCTGGTTCCCAAACACTGGGTCGGGGATGAATTAAAAACAAATGCAATTATTATTATATATATTTTTAAGTAGCCTAATTTGATGAATAAATAAAAGAAAAATCTAAGAAATAACATTATGTTATGCTTTAGCTATTGAAAAATAGCAGATCTACAAGCTCATAGCGCTGTTATGCTTTAGCTATTGAAAATGAGCAGATCTACAAGATAATTTAAAAATCGAAGAATGACTGACAGAAACATAGCTTTTTCAAGAAAACTGTCAGGATGTAGAAGACATTTTTAGAATCTGATCTCAGTTCAAAATGGGTTAAAACTTTTATGAACAATTTGTCTTTAGAAGATATCAATACCGTTTTAGGGATTCATTGATAGGCAAAGAGGTACTCGTCCTCTTCTTCTTTTTTTTTTTTTTTTTTTTAATAAATTTTAATCCCACGATTTTGCAAGCCAGTTTTTTCACCCAGTGCCAATTATCTAATGTAATCCTGGGCGCCTCACTTCCACAACCTGGGGTACTCCTCGTCCTCATCACAGAGAGTGGATGGAATCCAAGATTCAGTTTGTCTAATACATTTAACATCTAAAGATAAAACTATTTCATAGTTGTTGTACTATAAAAAAAATGAAATGGTTTGAGTGTAAAAGGTAATGAATAATAGTCCTCAAGGTTATACAGGAGCTGAAGGTCAAGGTGCTGCATCTTCCCAAATGCTCCGATTTTCTCCTTCTAATCTAAGCCTTCAAAGACACGGAAAACCTAGATTTTCAGAGATAAAATATACTCCATCCATCCATCCATCTTCAACCGCTTATCCGTAGTCGGGTTGCGGGGGCAACAGCTCCACCAGAGTGCTCCAGACTTCCCTCTCCAGAGCAACATTAGTGACTTCCTCCTGGGGAGATCCCGAGACGTTCCAAGGCCAGTGAGTCGATGTGTTTCCTCCAACTGCGCCTTGGTCTGCCCCGGGGTCTCCTCCCAGTGGGACGTGCGTCGAGAACCTCCCTAGGGAGGCACCCGAGAGGCATCCTAACCAGATGCCCCGAACCACCTCAGCTGGCTCCTTATATATATATATATATATATATATATATATATACAAAAGCTTCTCACACTTTGTATAGACTGATAGCTGTTGGCAAATAGGAGAATCTGTATTTGATCTTAGGTGGAATGACCCTCTGGTTGAAGGTATACTCGTCCTCTTCTGAAGCTCATCAAAGTGAATGGGACGGATGGGAGGGGTTTGTTTTCCAAGATAGAGTCGAGTTTGTCCCTCAAACTCCCCTTGGGGGCTTTTTTTACAAGCCCAACTGATTGACTTCAATGTAAACCAAAATGCATTATTTATCCCCCACTCAAAAACACAATTTTCTGGAGCCGTCGCTGTACTGTGAGCCTTTAGCCTTTCAACAACGGAGTTGGCCTACTTTAGTTTACGATCACTATGCCGCTCCCGCAGGCCTTGATATAAAAGGACATATCAAAGCACCTCAGAATGATGCCGGATGCCTGAGAACATATTCATGAGGACAACGGGAGGATGGAAAATTGGCCATCAAAACACATGAAATCACAGCTATGGCAAAGCGAATAGTAGGCTACTATATGAATACTAACTACCACATGATGCAGGGTTGAATAAAATGTGAAATGCATCCAGTTGTCGAACAAAGTGTTTCATGTTTGTTGGCATTTATTGAAATGGGTTTGTTTACAGGTCACTGTGTACACACACGCACACAACTATACAAAAGATTGCAAAACATCAGACGTCACCAAGAATGGCATTGAACACATAGGAAACATTGAAAGAAGCACTGTCTTCTTGACCACAGCTGAATGGGTAGAAGAGAGTCCTTCATCCAAACAGATGGTTCCCAGTTTGCACCCCAGTCTAGGTGCTAAGTACTTGCCCTGACCGCTCCCCGGGGCGGGCGCTAGCTGCCCCCCATGGCACCCACTGCTCCTAATTAACAGCTAGGATGGGTTAACCCATTAAGCGTTATACTTTAGCTATTGAAAAATAGCAGATCTACAAGTTCGTACAAACTTGTAGGTATGCTATTTTTGACAGTTACACATGCAGTCTTTTGAGGTTCACATTTCTGTTAAATTTGTGAAGTCTAATAAATCCACATTATTGTATCTTTAAAACAATATAAAACAATCATGTAAATGTTTTATGTTTCACATTTGAAGCATTTTTTGTTTCCTTGCACAATACAATAAGATGTGCTGTGGTAGGCCTACCAACTATACCAACTAATGTCGGTCATATTGGTGTGCAGTAGTATGTGCTTTCTGTGATTTGAAGTATTCTAACTCTAGTGTGTGCAAACCTTTACTACTTTCTAGTTCAGGGGTCCCCAGGGGTCCTTGAGGGGGTTCCAGACCAGGGGTCCTTGAGAGGGTTCCAGGGGTCCTTGAGGGGGTTCCAGGGGTCCTTGAGAGGGTTCCAGGGGTCCTTGAGGGGGTTCCAGGGGTCCTTGAGAGGGTTCCAGGGGTCCTTGAGGGGGTTCCAGGGGTCCCAAAAAAAAACTAGTTCATGAGCATCAGTTTAATAACTTCAACCCTATTATGCACCGGCTATCTACAAGGGATGTGTTGTGAGCTTGTACATCGACTATTTTCTAAAAATCTTGAAAAACTTTTTGAGGGGTGCTAGTATCTCATATATTGTAGCATGACCTATTTCGGTACTGTATGTGCACATTTATTGGAATTTACAAATCTTATTATTTGCCAGAGACATCCAAAATAAATATTTAGGGCAATAACTGATCACAACTGTTTGGGAAATACAGTTTAAACTGTTAAATACAAACTATATAGGCTATGCCTTACTTGAATGGTTGTTAATAGCATCACAAAAAAAAGCTATAATTAGGAATTTAGTATGTGCCTATAGTATAGCCTATAGATTTCTGGTTCCTATACTCTGCATCCTAATAAATAATCGGCACCTTGGCTATCAGTGTGTGCGGCCACTCTTTTGTCTTTTTAAGACTTATCTTTTTAGTCTAGATTCCAGGGGCATATAGTAGGCTACAACAAAGGTCTTATTCTGGGTAGGAGTAAAGGTTGCTTGGCATGCCAGATTGAGACTAGTGCAGGGTCTATTACCACATCATTTCTAGAAAAAGAACTTTGACTTCTCCTATACCTGAGGTGTGTATTAGCCTCTTCACGGAGATAATAGTAATAAGTAATTTAAATGTGAATGGCATTGAACATAACATAACATATAAAGGCTATATGCTTAAGTCTAATTTGATAATAGGTCAATTAATGAAATGCAGATCAGCAACTGAATTGGGCAAATAGCCTTTACTAGCCTACAGTTTAATGTGATATTTATGTTCCCGCATATTGGCATTGCTGTTTCAGTTTGTCATGATTTGTCAATGATTTTATCATTTTAACTAATAGCTCATTAGCATATAGGCCTACTACTACGTACCTGACATCTACTTTCCGATCCTCCGAGGTCGAGTTCGATCCTAAATCCTTCCTTTGTTGATGAGAGAGAAGAAAGGTTAACAATCTGATGGCATAGCAGGGCCTTGAAATCAACAGCTATGCCAACATCTTGCCAACCTTTCTCGACCGATTTTGAAAGATTCCGCGGGTTTGCCATGCGCACCGCGTCCAGCCATGGATGAAGAAAGGGCAAACAGGACTCCCCCCCCCCCCCCCCCCCCCTATTCGATTTCTTATAATTACACAATACACGCACGCACGCACAGTCGCACATCACACAGACACACACAATTGAAAAGTGGTCCGTTTCTCTCTTTCAGGCAGGCCTTCCCTGCCACTGTAATTAACTGTCAAATGCAACACGTTGGAAAGTCTAATCTGTAAAGAGATAAAAACTAGTGTGGTTTTATTGCCTCCTCCTCCTCCCACGGTCCCACAAACCCATGCAGCCCCCCCCCCCCCTATATGAGGGCTGGGCTGAGTCCATGACTCACCTATCACCGGCTATTGGCAGGTCGGGTGCAGGTTGTGTTGTCACCAGACTGGCGCTGACCACAATGAACATGAATGGCCTAGTTTTCACAGCTGGAGCCAGTGTGTCATCTGAACATATAGGACGGTCTGTCATAACTATATCATTCATGACTGTAATTGTTTAACTCTCAAACTCTGACCTCACATTGTCATGTCAATCAAGGACCAAATGACAATCAAGGACCAAATCGCATATAGATCTGATTGTATTTGCATCCCTGTAAAAGTAAGTATAAAGGCCTATAAATAAATAAATTGTGCCAGCAGGGACCACCATATAGGCTATAGAAGAGGCTGTCAAGAAAAGAGAAAAGGGTGGAAGGAGAAGGAGAGAGAGGGGGGGGGGGGGGGGGAGTCTTATCCATTGTGAATTGCCAAATAAAATAAAAATAATAATAATAATAATAATAATAAAATGGGTTTTAAAGTGTCCCATGCAAGGACCTCAATCTGAGAACTATAAGAATTATATACCGTAGTACCAAATGACTATACCGGTATATCAAACAGACTTAGATATAATTAACAACAAACATATACAGTACATCGATCCTTCCGGTCAAAACAGCTGCCTTCATGGAACCCGTTTGTATCTGGCTACCCCATGTGGAAACTATAGCCTGGCTAATAACCCAGACTCAAATCACACTGTTTTCTTTTGCCAACGGCTGATTGGGTCTGGCTTATTAGCCAGGCTATGTGGAAACTGCATCACGGGTCATGATGGGTGTGTTGTGTCTCACAGGCATGGACAGAGAGAAAGGGGACGATCATCATGTACTAACTAGACAGATGTTGTGTCGGGAAATCAGCTGCCAGAATCTGACTTGCTGATGATCACACACTGTACAACATACAGTCATACAGGATCTGGTTCCATCATGAATCACTGTCTCTGTGATTCAAAATATAGTCTAGACTAACAAATCATGGCAATCTGAGAAAATAAACCTGTTTCCTTATAAATACATATGGCATGCACAAGTAGCCTAACTAATAACTATAGGTTATATTTTTACTTTGGCAAAACCTAATTTTGGGTCAAACTTGTAATTGAAGCGTCAAAATATATCACATTGGACCCCAAAATGTATTGAACTTGGACTCCTACATCAGCCCAGAACCTTAATGAACATCCACTATTGTCTACCGCAGATGGTCCGAAGAACCAAAACAAGCTCACCCAGGTAGTCAACAAACAAGGCAAGTAAGATCATTGGAGACAAACAATTGCAACTTCAGGACATAATTATACAACCGCTCCACAACCAAAAAAAGCTATTCAGATTTACAATGATTCTACCCATACTCTTCACTCTGAATTTGACTTGTTGCCATCGGGCAGGAGGCTTAGAGCAAAATTAGCTAAAAAAGATGGGTTACAAAACTTTGTTTGTGCCAACTGCTGTGGACATTTTAAATAAAAAAAATGTTTTAAATAGTCTAATCCCCACTGTTCATGATCACTGTTGCTGTGTTAATGTGAATGCATTTTATGTCGTATTTTAATGCACCCGTGTATTTTTTTTAATGTTTTATTGTTGTAACTGACTGCCGGTGTGCCAAAGAAGAATTTCCATTTTATGTCAATTTAATGGACAATAATGTTTTCTTTATCTTTATCTTCCCTGACATAGGTTTAACATTTGCTGTGTCAGTATGGGTATAGAGCACACAATGTACTGATATATATACTCTGCAATTTGTGACGTGGAAGGCTAAGGAGGAGCAACTCATGTCATAAAAACCAAAAGACCATAATATGCAAACTTCTCAAAATGAGACATTTTCCGCCACTTTAAAAATAGGCCAAACAACCAATAAGTTATATATTATGCAGAGTCTAGAGCTGCAGTGTGAACAGAACACTGTGCTCTACTTTCTGTTATGCCAATTAATTCCTCCCACTACTGTCGTATCTCCTACTGTTTCACCTGCCAAAGAGGAGACCCCACTGGGAGGACATCATTACTTATACCAGCAGTGGTGGAAAGAAACTATACCTACATTTACTTAAAGGGATATTTCACTTTCAAAATAACTTTTGGTCATTTCATCATCATCTACTCAGTCTTATGTGAACACGCCGGGCAGTTTTGACCTGAGATCAGATTCTAAAAATGTCTTCTACATCCTGACAGTTTTCTGAAAAAGCTATGTTTCTATGTCAGTGGTTCTTTGATTTTTCAAAAATAGCAGACCTACAAGCTCGTAGCGCACCACTCGGTGGCGCGCTATGAGCTTGTAGATCTGCTATTTTTCAATAGCTAAAGCATTACATAATGCTAACACCAAAAGGGTTTCCCGCCCAGAATGGGTTTTAAGTTGCTTGAGTCAGCAGGAGGCAGCAGGAGGTTCTTTCCAAAATAATTATAAAAAAATAAATGAAAACAGTAAATGACAAACCACTGCCCTCTCACGTATTAGAAGGACATATCAGTGTGGAGAAAAACAGTTTAGGTGTTTTTGATTAATCTATCATGGTTAAAATTAAGTTTTAAGTTATAATGGGTTTGTATAGGGAGGGGACGGGGCAGCTAAAATGAATATCAAATATCTAAATACTGACTCAAGCAACTTAAAAACTGCCCAGGGTGTTCACATAAGACTGAGTAGATGATGAAATGACCACACTTTTGAAAGTGAAATATCCCTTTAAGTACAATTTTGATGTATTTGTACTTTGAGTATTTCCAATTTCCAATACTTTTACTTGTACTCCACTTACATCTCAGAGGTAAATAAACATGTTACTTTAATTAATTTGCTCCCCACTTTATTTGAAAACTAGTTATTGTACTTTACCCCTGCACCACCATAATGAATTGCAATTTTATAGCGCTTTTCCAAGTGCTCAAAGCGCTTACAACGGTTCATTCATTCATACATTGGGAGGTGAAGCGGCGAACAGTCCACGCCAACGTCCTCACTTCCCACATTCACACACCGACGGTGGTGAGCTCAAACCGACCGACTCATTGGAGGCAATGTAGGGTTCAGTGTCTTGCCCAAGGACACTTCGACATGCAGGCAGGAGGAGCCGGGATTTGAACCGCCGACCCAGGGATCATTGGACGACCTGCTCTACCTCCTGAGCCACAGCCGGCCCACGCTACATCTCAGATGTAAATAAATATGTTACTTTAATTTGCTCCCCACTTTATTTGAAAACTAGTTATTGTACTTTATCCCTGCACCACCATCCAAGCGACTAGACTAGAGCATGTGCTCGATTTTGAAACCATCTGGAAATAATTAAATGAAGTGGGATTTCTGACAAAGCAATCTGACAATTGGCCACACCTGTCAGCTCCTAACAAGCACGCAGCAAACAGGTTAAGTTAATTTAAGATCTTATAAAATACGACTTGGTATAGGATGCCTATCACTCAGGTATAGGCCTTATTAGAAATCTTCCACTGTGCTGAGGATACAATGGGCCTACACGCATACATGGGCAACTGGCGGCCCCCACCTTCACTTAATGTGGCCCTCAGATTAATTTCGGAATACTGATATGTTATTGATTTCAGCTGTTTACAATTCCAAACATTACTTACAGTCTAAATTAGTATAGCTTGCTGAATTATTGTCTTTGTATTTAGTTAAAATGACTTTTCAGGATCCCAATTCAAATATAGCAAAAAAAGCTGATCTACAAGTTCAAAACGCGTCGCAATGCGACGTGTTTTGTGCTTTGCATGCATGCAATGTGCCTGTGGCCCCTCTGGAGTGAGTATGAAAATATAATGGCCCTCTCCATGGTCAAAGTTGCACCACCCCTGGCCTACAGTATTAAAATGGTTTATTCATATACAGTAGCACATTCACACACCGTTCAAAGTGCTTTAAAGGGCATATAAAGAATCAGAGAACTACTGTGAACAGGCATAAAGGAAACACGTTTTAGTGGCCAAATTCCATTTATTTTGTTTGTTTTATACACCTCAAGTCAAAATTAACCTGAGATCAGATTAAAAAAATGTCTTTTACATCCTGACACTTTTCTGAAAAAGCTATGTTTCTATGTCAGTCGTTCTTTGATTTAAAAAGAAATAGCATACCTACAAGCTCGTAGGTCTGCACCTATGAGCTTGTAGATCTGCTATTTTTAAATAGCTAACACAGACGGGAACACCAAAAGGGGTTCCCGTCTAGAATGGGTTAACCAATGAGTATACGTTTCATATGTAAACAAAATGATGATTGACGATGATTTAAAAAAATATATATATGAAAAAGATATGTACAGTTTGTTCAGGATATAACTAGTCGGTGTATGACAACTTGTCTGTTCCTGTGCATAATTGACTTAGTGCTGAAACGACAGAATGAATGAATCACCCAGCTGGGAGTCACTGCATCCACATGTGCAGTACGTGCATTCATAGTTTAGCTAAACACAGACCCCTCCCGTGACTCATCGTATATGGTCTTATTCCATCTTTTTAATCCCTTACGGATGCAAATTGTTTTGTTGATGACTTCCTCCTCCTGACTCTTGGGAGATATTTTTTGGGAGACATTTGCTCATTCATTGCTGCTCGGTCTGTCTCAACCAACAACGGCCACTCCTCGCAATGCTTATAGAACTAGTACGGTAACTAAAGTTTTCGACAAGAGTGAAGTGAAAAGTCGTGACTTTCATGGCCCTGAGCAGAGCTACTTCAACATCGTTTTGCTGAGTCAGCAGTGAGCACAACCTTGTAACAGCGGCGTGTCCACGAGAAGTCACTGAACAGAGTCTAGTGGTGAGGCACGCCTGCTGAACAAGCCGACGCACTATTAACCCCCGGCCATATGGAGCTGATTAAGGGCCCGGCTGCATGAGTTAGAAAGTGACTTGTCGAATAAAAAAGTGAGTTGGACAAGGGAAATTCCCCACAAAACAATGCCAGGGCTAACCATAGAGTATATAAGGGGCTAACTGACTGACTCAGAAGTTAAAATGACATTTAAAAAAAAAAAATCTCCTTCTAAAGTGAATCAGAACACCATCAAAACTTACATACAGATGTATTTATTGGCATTTTATTCATATTATTTATTACTAGAGGTTCTGGCCACTTACACCTCACACCTACATACTGTATGATCTGAGTCATAGTACATGGTACATGTACAAGGCGCTTTACATAGATTGTGCATTACATTCACCCATTCACACACACATTCATACACCGATGGCGGTGAAAACCATGCAAGGCACCAACCAGCACATCAGGAGCAATTAGGGGTTCAGAGTCTTGCTCAAGGACACTTCGACACAGTCGACACTATAACTCTGGGGGAGCCCACAGGGTTCGAACTGGCAACCTTGCAGTTCCCATCCAGCCACTCTACCCCTGAGCCACCATCGCCTTGTGTCGCCTAGTGTCAGTGGCTTTGTCGGAGTAGCTGTTGTACCTGTCTCTGTGTCTCTGTGTCATGGGAGACTGTTGTACCCGTCTCTGTATCTCTGTGTCATGGGAGACTGTTGTACCTGTCTCTGTTGTACCTGTCTCTCTTGTACCTGTCTCTGTGTCTTGGGAGATTGCAGATTAAATGTAATCTAAGGGCTGTGATCTTAGTATAAAATCAACCCATTCTGACCTGAGATGAGATTCTAAAAATGTCTTCTACACCCTGACAGTTTTCTGAAAAAGCTATGTTTCTGTGTCAGTCGTTCTTCGACTTTTCAAAAATATCAGACCTACAAGCTCGTAGCGCGCCACTCGGTGGCGCGCTATGAGCTTGTAGATCTGATATTTTTCAATAGCTAAAGCATAACATAATGCTAATACCAAAAGGGGTTCCTGCCCAAAATGGGCTAAGGGCTGTGTTCTTAGTATAAGATCACTTAACAATGACCTTTACATTGGACAACGCAGTTAGAAGTATATTATTTACAAGGAAAGGTCTGGGGAGTTTCCTTGGAATTATGGGGCGGCGGTGACTCAGAGGTAGAGTGGCCGGACGGGGAACCGCATGCAGGTCGAACCCTGTGGGCTCCCCCAGAGTTAGTGTCGAAGTGTCCTTGAGCAAGACACTGAACCCCTAATTGTATGGTATGGTATGGTATGGTATGGTATGGTATGGTATGGTATGGTATGGTATGGTATGGTAATATGAATGGGTGTGTGAATGGGTGAATGTAATGCACAATCTATGTAAAGCTCCTTGAATAAAGGCGCTATATAAATGCACCATTTACCAAGTAAATGAAGTATGACACTGCATGGTCATTTGTTGTGTAGGTTGCTTTGCCTGCGAGTTCAGAAACTCGCAGGCATTTCTTTCCATAGGCCTATTATTTTAACGTGTGAAAAACTAAGACTAAAGTTTGCAATGCAATAGTCAATGTTTGCACATGCAGAAAGGCAAAGCATATAAAGCAACAATACAATTTAGGAATGTAACTCCAGAAGTACTGAGAGATAAGCAGGGTAAGCAAGCATGAACTCTAGTCAACAACTTGATTTTTTTTTGTGAAAATATGTTTTGAATTTAAATAACAGAAATGCTTTGATATTAAAATCAGGGGCGCCTGATGGAGGGGAAAGGAACTGGGAGCGGCTTGGACTCCTCATGCATGGAAGGAAGCATGGGGTCGGGTCAGTCCGCTGCTCTCCCCAGGTTGGCATAGTATTTAGTAGTTGGTATATAGTATTACATTATAGACAATTGATACTGGGTGAGAAATAATGGGTTACAACATTTGTGGGATATATTTTTTTTAAAGGATAATGCACTTCGTAATTTGCACTTCGGAATACTTGATGATTATTGAGGACTTCACTTGAAAACACTTATTGAGTATATTAAGAACTACATGTGCGGTTCCATCCACAGGGTGGTGGTGATGACACTTTATCGGACCTTCCTTAATAACTCTGGTCATGATGTGGGAAACTGTGAACTTGCTCCAGACGAGGGTGCTGTAATCCACAACATAACCTTTATGCAGTCATAATGCTTTGCTGTTTGATTCAAGAGACTGACTGTAAATACTGTCTGTATTTTGACAGTATAGGCCTGATGTCGAAATAAAAAAAAAGGTTTTCTAAAATCATGACAATTTTCTGAAAACCCTATGTTTCTATATCAGTGGTTCTCAATATTTCATGTCAAGGACCCCTTAAGATTGTTTCAGGGACCCCCCCATAAGTAAAGATTTGAGCTAAAAACGTTCGCTCTGAAAGAATACATATATTCAAAGCCCCACATTTTCACGATTAAAAAACAATAGCAGATCTACAAGCTTGTAGATCTGAGGCTGTGGCAGATGTTTTCAAACTGAATGCAGTTCATGTTATGAATATACCGTAGTCCTCAAATGCAGTAAAAAGCTATTAAAGAAAAAGAAAAACTTGTTTTACTATATACTATTTGGTATTCTCCTATACTATACTATACTATACTATACTATACTATACTATACTATACTATACTATACTATACTATACTATACTATACTATACTATACTTCTTTCGTGTGTCATCATCAGATGTGCAGCTCAAAGGACTTCAGTGTTTTGTACTATACAATTGTATGTACAGAACAAAGAATGTTTGTTTTGGCCATCTTTGTTGAAGAGTCTGAGCAATTATGTATTACTAGAATTATACTAAAATGACTAGGTTAGGTTTCTTAGGTTTAGGTTTATTCTAAGCGGGGACCATAGAACCTGGGGAACATACGGTAGGTACGCTCCCCCCACTTCGTCATGGATGTTTTGAAACGTCCGATCCCATGTTCACAGGCGGTTCAGCAGCAGGGTCCATTAAGTGTTGATTTCGTCGACTAAAACTAAGACGAAAATTGTTCGTCGACTACCTTTTTTCACTGACGAAAACTAAATGCAAACTAAATGAAAACTAAGCTACGATGACTAAAACTATAAGACTAAATATACTGACAATTTCGTTGACAAATAAAAACTAGACTAAAATGTTAGGAAGGGACTAGTGGACAAGAGATCCAGTATAAGTCATCTTACACTTGGTTGCATGCTGAAAATAGCTGATCTACAAGCTCACAACGCTGTGACGCGTTGTGAGCTTGTAGATCGGCTATTTTCAGCAAGTGTAAAAACACTCATTACGACGGCATCAAGACCCGCCAAAATACATTTTAGTCGACTAAATCACCTGTAGATTTAATCGACTAAAATCACATGACATTTAGTCGACTAAAACTAGACTAACACTAAGACATTTCCAGGTGACTAAAATGTAACTAAAACTAAATGAAGTTTCAGTCCAAAGACTATGACTAAACTAAAATAGAAATTTGCTGCCAAAAACAACAGTGGATGTAACGGTGGATGGATGCATCATGTTGGCGCCCCGGCTGACTCCCACTCCTGCTTCCAGGCTGCCGCCGCCTGGAAGACTATTAATTGTCAATGAATTATGAGACGATAGTGCGAAAAAGCTCATGTTTATAAACAGTTCAGTCAGACAACTCAAGGAGGATGTAATATATATTTATTGAATATAAGATAATCAATGCAATATATTTATTATGGTTTGGCGATGTATTGGATCTGCTTTTAGGTACTCAGGTCAAGCGCATCAGTCCCAACCATAGGGACTCTGAATCCCCCGTACCTAAACAGTAGATCCAAAACGACAGGTGGTAGCTGGGGTGGAGGTGGGTGAGCACTTTGTATACAGCAGCACGCAGTATACAAAAAGGCAGCAGCAGCAGAATTGAGCGCAGGATGTATGACAGCGGCACGCTGATACAACAGCAGTAAGCAAGCAGAATGAGCGCGGGTTGTATGACAGCAGCACGCTGATACAACGGCAGTAGGCTAAAGCAAGCAGAGTTGAGCGCAGGTTGTATGACAACAGCACGTTGATACAACAGCAGTGTAAGCAAGCAAGAAGGCAGAGGACTGCAAACCTCTGGTTCAAGTAGCCGGTATGAGAGATTGGGTGAGCGTGTGATTGGCTGAGTGAGTCATGTGGATGAGAGCTTGATGCTGCGGTGGCCCAATTAACGGCCGGCGCGCTGACTGAGGTTCCCTGACTGAACTTGCTCTGCGCATGTCTACGACAGGCGCAAATGCTCATTAGTAGTGTGAATTATTTTCCTACGATGTGCTTGCATGCAGTCCAAGGTCGCGCAGCCAGGCAGGGCGTCGTTTTGTGTGGTGGACGTAGATTGGGATCATGATGGAGGACATGCAGCAGGTGCAGTAACGAGTATGTGTACCCACCTCCACCACTGCTGGGAAACAGACAGATCTTTTGTGCTGCAGACAGAGGCCAGGTGTGACTTCTTTCTATGTGATGAATATGCACTACCAAGAGAGCCCACTATAAACACATTTTGACCTGAGATCAGATTCTATAAAATGTCTTCTACATCCTGACAGTTGTCTGAAAAAGCTATGTTTCTATGTCAGTGGTTCTTCGATTTTTCAAAAATAGCAGACCTACAAGCTTGTAGCGGTGGCGCGCTATGAGCTTGTAGATCTGCTATTTTTCAATAGCTAAAGCATATCATAATGCTAACACCAAAAGGGGTTCCCGCCCCAAAATGGGATAATATCACTTCCTGTAGGCCTGTGTGGTACTGGTATTATAGCTCTACTGGCTGTTGGTCTCGTAGTAGGACCCTTCATGGGAAAAAAATAAAAATAAAAAGCACTTGGGCAAACGTGAATGCTGGGCAATAATTTGTTTACAGCCGTGGTTTTCATAGTTTTAAATGTCAAGGACCCTCATAATAAGTCTGAGACTGTACAAAATGTGCATTCTCAGAGTTACAGACCTGTAAAGGTTTCGATTTGGAACCCCTCGAGGGTCCCTGGAACTCACTTTGAGAACCTCTGACTAACGGTACAGTAGGCCTACCTACACCAACACCCATGTAAAGAACAATATGAAAATACTATCTGATATACACTTTAAGTTAACCCATTTAGACCTGACAACAGATTCTACAAATGTCTTCTAAATCCTCAGTTTTCTGAAAAACCTTTTTCCTGTCAAGGACCCCCAAAAGTATATGTAATTGGCCACCGACCCCCATCAGAAAATGTTATTCCAGGGACCCCCCAGAAGCAAAGATATTAGTTAAAAAATGTTCGCTCTGAAAGAATATATATTCAAAAGGTCAGACATTTTCACGATTTTTCAAAAATAGCAGATCTACAAGCTCGTATGGGAACCAAAAGGGGTTCCCGTACAGAATTGGTTAAGTTAATACATAGATTAACAGTGCTGTCAATGAGGAAACGCCCAGGGAAAATGTAATGACGTAACGTATAGTTCCTCCGGTGTCTTCCTGACAGTGTGGCGTTCGTTGGGAGCTGGCAGAGACTAACAGCACTGCAGGTGTGTTGCTGGCCCTCTGCCAGAGTCTGAGAACACTTTGAAGGTCGCTCTTGTGTTTTGGTTCCTTCGAGCACGGAGAAATGCCTGAGCTTTGAGAATATATTAAGCTGCACCGTCTCCGTCTGCTGGGCAGCAGGTTAATACCTCCATGGTCAGTTCAAACTTCATTACGCAGCAAGGTCGCTCGCAACGACACTTCAGTGGGCGATGGCACTTGGAAATCAGTGGAAAAAGTACTCACAGTTTTTTACTTAAGTATACTTATATTGCAGTAAAGTACTGCAATATATAAAGACTTTGCTATAAGTAAAAGTCTGGAGTCCAACATGTACTTGAGTAAAAGTACAAAAGTATTGGTATATCAAAATGTACTTTAAAGTACCAAAAGTAGAAAGGACTCATTGTGCAGAATGTCCAGTACAGTACTTAAGTAAATGTACTTTGTTACTTTACTTTCCACCACTGTAAATCAGTAGTTCAAGATTAAAAAAACTAAAAAGCTACAAGCTCACAGCGCGTCACTTTGTGTGCCACACCATGTCCCAGCTTGGATCAATGGAACTATAATAGTGTATGTATTGATGAGATAAAGTAGACCTTTTAGCATGGTTACCATTACTAATAAGAGTGTGCACCCTAGCTGTGCTTAGCAAGGTCACAGAGAGACAAGAAAGATTTCTATATAGGTGTCTGAAAAAGTAGGCTAAGACACGTCAGAGCACTCTGGGACAAGACATGACAGCGCTGGCCTGTGCTTCAAGGGGCGCCCCGACTAACAGACTGATTATGATTGAATGATCTGAGTTGTGATATAACAGGTCGTATCTGCTTTTATCCATGTCATTTTCTGTTCATATTCATATCACATGGACCCAGTGGCGTTTCCAGGAATTACATTTTGGGAAGGCAAGATGTGTTAATTGTCGTCCCCCGGCCCGCGCACAATCGTAGCACTAAAGGTTTTCGAAGAGATATACCTGCCAGACAGCAGGATACAAAGAGATATACCTGCCAGACAGTAGGATACAAAGAGATATACCTGCCAGACAGTAGGATACAAAGAGATATACCTGCCAGACAGTAGGATACAAAGAGATATACCTGCCAGACAGTAGGATACAAAGAGATATACCTGCCAGACAGTAGGATACAAAGAGATATACCTGCCAGACAGTAGGATACAAAGAGATATACCTGCCAGACAGCAGGATACAGAGATATACCTGCCAGACAGCAGGATACAAAGAGATATACCTGCCAGACAGTAGGATACAAAGAGATATACCTGCCAGACAGCAGGATACAAAGAGATATACCTGCCAGACAGCAGGATACAAAGAGATATACCTGCCAGACAGTAGGATACAAAGAGATATACCTGCCAGACAGCAGGATACAAAGAGATATACCTGCCAGACAGTAGGATACAAAGAGATATACCTGCCAGACAGTAGGATACAGAGATATACCTGCCAGACAGTAGGATACAAAGAGATATACCTGCCAGACAGTAGGATACAAAGAGATATACCTGCCAGACAGTAGGATACAGAGATATATCTGCCAGACAGCAGGATACAAAGAGATATACCTGCCAGACAGTAGGATACAAAGAGATATACCTGCCAGACACCAGGATACAAAGGCTGAAAGGCATGCATTTACATTCTAATGGGTGATTGAGGGTGGCGCTCTACCGCAACGGCCAATCAGCTGTCCACTAATAGTTCTCAGGTCTTGTTTTTATCCTCTCTTTTTTCTCATTGTATGGATTTCTGGCCAGGAAGAAAATGGATTTGGACTGTCCTCGCCTTATTGTACAGTAGATGCCTCTGCATGGACCCATTCATTATGGGATATGTATCCCGGGGCAATCATTAACATATGCCATTTATTAAAGGTCCCATGACTTATGTTTACAGCATTATAATGGACTTTATATAGATAACCTTTGAACTCAATAACGACGCATCAGTATGTATACGTAATGTATACGTCACTGTACGAGTGAAAAAGGTGCACTCGTTTTCCCCGTCGGAGGCGCGCCGCCCGCCCGGGAAGTGACTTGAGCCGCGCGAGGCGACCGCTGCGAGAGCTACTGTATAAAAAGCGTTGCCGTTCGTTGCCAACCAGGCCGAGCGTTTGCAGAGTCACCTTCAGTCGACTCAGCGCCATCCGAGTTATGGACCGATAGTGACAGAATCGTAAATCATCGACCCCACTAGTGGTACCCCGGCTGACAGGGTGGGAGAGTCGCCGTTATATAGTCTTATACAGTATGAAAGTGAAAGAGCAGTTACTTAATATGAGTCACAATTCTGAGGAACACCAAGGGAAAGGTTAAACCATGAAGTTGCATCATGACATTCAAACACACAGAGTCTTGTGAACGATGTGTCATACTCAGTAAAAGTAGTAGAGCATCTGTTTCTTTAGTGTGAGCGGCCATGACGTACGTACAGTACCCCCTGGACAGTGGTGGAAAAAGTACTCAATTGTTTTACTTATTTAAGTAAAAGTACCAATGCTGCAATTTTAAAAGTACGGAATTTTAAATGTACTTGAGAAAAAGTACAAAAGTATCGGCATCAAAATGTACTTAAAGTACTAAAAGTTAAAGTATTCATATTGCAGAATGTCCCATTTCACAAGTTCAAAATGTGTCGAAAATCTATTGAAAATAGCCGATCTACAAGCTGAAATGTATAGGGTTGAAGTGGTTAATGTAATGTTAATGTTTTCTAATCAAATTTTAAATCGCCATAGTAACTAAGGTTTTCAAATAATTGTAGTGAAGTAAAAGTACACATTTTGGCTCTGAGATGTAATGGAGTAGAAGTAAAAGTGCTGGAAATTGGAAATACTCAAGTAAAGTACAAATACCTCAAAATTGTACTTAAGTACAGTACTTAAGTAAAAGTACTTAGTTACTTTCCACCACTGCCCCTGCCTGGACATGACGCATTGTGTTGTATGCTATGATGATTTTCTTTTTTTCTTTGGTCGTCGACAATCCAGTAAACATAATTGGTTAAACAAGATGTGGCCTTGCTCTCTGTAGCTTTACTACATGTGTGTCATCATGATGACATCATCAAATTATGACATCAAGTCTTGCCCAAATGTTGACGATATGCACACGGCTGTCATCTTGCCAGCAAGGTGCTAACTAGGTGCAACTTCCCATAGACAGCCCATTCATCCAAACAGAAAAGTCCTGTCTGATTGTATTAAATAACGTCAAACTCACCAACATTGCAGCTGTACGAAAAGCTTGAATTATCCTCTTTCTATCTACAGTATCTGTTTGTTTAATAAAAATCATGTCATGAGCTCCTTGCTGTCAAGAAATTCCTTGCAGGTGGTTGTTTTCTGGAGTGCTGGAGTTTGGAAGTGCTCGTTGACTATCACTCACCAGCCCGTGCGTACCACCTGTTTTGAATGTGCACATAATGCAGGAGGCAGCAGGAGGTTGCTTCACTGATAACGAGTGCTTCCAAACTCTGACACTTGGAAAAATAATCATCTGCAAGGACTTTCTTGACAGGAAGACTCAGGATTTTTATGAAACAAACACTTTGCAGATAGTAAGAGGATATAATTCAAGCTTTCCGTACAGCTGCAATGTTGGT
Source organism: Protomyctophum parallelum (assembly GCF_964188405.1). Taxonomy (NCBI): domain Eukaryota; kingdom Metazoa; phylum Chordata; class Actinopteri; order Myctophiformes; family Myctophidae; genus Protomyctophum; species Protomyctophum parallelum. Next base: position 13,404,794 of record NC_139716.1, on the reverse strand, counting down.
GAGTTTGACATTGTTTAATCATGGGTTTTCAACAGGTGGTCCGTGGACCACTGGTGGTCCGTGAAGGTATTGCATGTGGTCCCTGACCATGCATTTAGTAATGTAGCAAAGTGAAGATTTGTAATTTAATTAATTGTATTGCCCACAAGTTGAGAAACAATGCAGTAAATCACCTGGTGACATATGATGACTCAAGAACTTACACAGAAAGGCAGTTAGAATCTCAAGGTAAAACTACCGGATTGCCTGGTTGAGTCACCATTATAAGGAAATGTGACCATAATGAATTGCACGTCGACTGCTCGCTCATACATACAGTAAGTTACAATGAACAGCAACATGAGTTTAATTAATTTCCCCCCCACACCACGCCCACCACACCGTCCCAACTCAACAGTGGTCCCCAGGTTGATTCTCAGTCAGGGTGGTGGTCCCTGGTTCATAATCAGTTGAAAACCCCTGGTGTAATAGCATCAGATAGGACCTTTCTGTTTGGATGAATGGGCTGTCTATGGGAAGTTGCACCTATCGGTATAGCACCTTGCTGGCAAGATGGCAGCCGTGTGCATATGGTCAATGGAGTGACTTGGGGACCGATGTACATAGTCAGAGCCTTCTATTAGAGAGTTGCGTGTTCACTTCATCGGGCCAGTCTAGTGGCGACTCTACATAAAATTCTATTTTAAGCGAGTAGTGTCAAAGCCCTGCCTGAACCCAAAGTTTACCGAATGCGATGGGAGTCTATGAGCGTTTCTCACTATAGTTACAGTACATGAACCACGTGTCGGTGCTATTTCTGCCCCCTCATTGACGCAACTCTCCAATAGAAAGGCTCTGGTACTGTACATACTGTAGTGGCCTTCAAATACAGCTCCAGACTTGCCCTGGCCTATACTGTAGTCTGGAGGTTATAAATAGCATAGCTGTCATTTTGCCGATTTGAAAAGTCGGCCTGCTAGCAACATGCATAATAAATTTGACACTGATTGGTGGATTATAGCCACGGAGAGACATTCATTTCATACGCGGCAGCACGGCGTAAAAAAACAGAAGGCACAAATACATCATAAACGTATAGCTTGTTAGTCGGAGGTAACTCAAACTGTAATCAAATTCAAAATTATGAATGGAAATTTTAAATAAGGTGACTTCGAATGACATTCTCAAATTTTGCCCCCCTCCCCCCCCCCCCCCCCCAAAAAAAAGCCAAATATCATCTTCTGCATATTTTCATCATTATCTTTATTTGTTTTATTATATATACTTTGTGTCTTTACATAAAGAGACATGTTCCTTTTACACATATAGATTATATGGTTAATTTGTATCTGTATATATGTACACTTTAAATAAATCTTACATCAACACCAAGAAAATAAAAAAACGTTTACAGTGCAAGTGTGTATTAGTGGTCAACTCTCACGGCCGCTGCATACCTTAGTAATCTACAATCAATGCCAAGCTCACATGCTAAACGTGTTGTTTTTGCATTTATTTTTTCACTCACCATTCATGCTCTCACACAAATACACCTTTGAACTTTTTAGAAAGACAGATAAAATAAGGAGTTAAAGAAAAAAAAAGAAAAAAACCCCACCATCTTGTCATTGTCTTTGTGAGATCTCTCTTCTCTGACATGAGGAATCGTATATATATATATATAGCGCATGTTTGACACCGGACAAAGAAGTGAGGCTGACTCAGCAGTAACATGCAGTGGTGGATGTGAAATGGCAGTCCTGCGAGGCTCTGAACGATGCCTCTGCGACAGTGTGGTGTGTGTGTGTGACGTACGAACATATTGCATTTTCAGCAAAAAAAAAAAAGAAAGAAAAGAAAGAAAAAAGATGCATCAAGAGCTTTCTTTCTTTCCCGTTGAAAATGTTATCTTTTTGTCAAATGACATGTCGTACGACGAGCCTCTAAAGGGAAACACCAAGCAAATTACCTCACCGCCAGGTGAAGCGCAGTAGAGTGGTGAGGTACGGTATATGTCGAGAAATGCAGAGAGCACGTGGGTGTGTTTTATGCCTGATTAATACTTGGTTTGGGGCGCCCATGTTCAGGCACCAGAAATAGCAGATCTACAAGCTCAAAGCACGTCGCATCACAACACACCGTGAGCTTGTAGACCTGCTATCTTTGGTGTGCTTTCACGGTGCGTAAATAAGTATAATTCAGGCTTTACTGCGTATATAAAGCTATACCTGGATTTTGTGCTGGTAAGATTTTGCGATACACGTCGACTAATTACAGTATACACAGACATAGCCATTCTTAAAGGATGTCCTTGAGTCAGGGCAACTTATTAGTGTAGGGAAGATGAAGACGTGTATATATTAATAACACATCATAGGCCTACGTAGATCACAGCTTCTTTATACTGTTAAGAGCTTAAGGCTAATTTACACTTGGTCACAGGAACCATGTTGCTTTGACGACGTTAGGCTTTGTGCAGCGTTTAGGTTCCTTTCTCTGTGCATTTGAACGACAGAGGGTTTCTTAAATTGCCCATAAACTTTGGTGCCTGTATATACCCAGCAGAAAAGGGGAAAAGGGAAGAAATTGTGGCACTGGAAAATGAAAAGCATGGTTAAAGTTTTTTCTGATTGTGAGGAGGCAATCATGGTATTTTAAAGCCCTCAAATTCATACTAGAAAGAAAAATACACACTTGAAATGTACATAGAAGGCAAAAATCAGAACACAAATGCATGGGCATGTATACAATATCAATACTTAGGAAATGTTTCAAAGTGATTTTAAAAAATAAGTTTGAGAATGTATTTTTTCCCCCCTCCATTCGCGCTCAATAAATACTATGGTACTATTAGGGGAACAGCATATCATCATATCCATTTCCTTCTATTTAAAAAATAAATAAATAAAGTGAATTAAAAAGTTAAATTTAAACAAAATACAATTTGTCTCAGTTTGCCCAGGAGTGTGAGTCTCACCAAAGCAGGAATCTTATATTTACAAAGTAAAGGTCCAGATAGATTACTTCATAATGTATTTCCTGAATGATGCATAAAGGTTAACATATACATAGGTATTAGTTGGTTTAGCTCACCTGTACAGTCGATGGGTAACCAGCCCAAAATCCCTTGCATGCATTTTTCCTCAAACATTCACATGATCTATTTACCGTTTATGTTACAGACAGTTTCCTACTAAGCTACTGTACAGAGGCTGTGCTGAGGAACTGTAAAAGCGGGTGTTTCTGCCCATCTCTGAGCTCTATAAGGAGAAAGACAGGGCGCGGTGCACAGTAGGAACGTTGTTGTGGGTTCATTTTTAAAGGATTTAAAAAGTCTCTCCCACTTTTTTGCCGTGGGATGCGATAGTGGGTACACACGTTGACTAGACAGGATAAGGACAGCAGGGACACACGCATGATTCTAGACGACGACGACGACACACAGTATATTGCTGTTAGTTTTTCGTGATGTCCACACGCTTTTTATAATAACTGTATCCGATTTTGCTCATGAAGTAACTTTTCCAGTTTCCAATATAAAAAACACAGATTGCAAAATACTGGCAATATAATCTCTATTCCTAGGTAGAGTTTAAGGAATGGTAACTGTGTGATGCCTTAATATACAGATTTTGCACACATGCAAGACGAAAGCACCTTTGATTAGAAAATAAATTGCACAAGATTGATAGATATCATTGACCATACATGTTGACATTTCTACATAGACTGCGCACTCTTTTTGCATTAAGAAGTTACCGTACGAAATTTAAACATGTTTGAAAAAAGTATACATTTCGGTATACAACTCTTTAAGTGTTGATTGGTATTTATCTTGAAATGCCGCTTTTCTACATGCATCCTATGCCTGGAAACTACTTACACGGGAGTCTGAATAGCCAGCGAGCTGACCGGTATCCTAACGTGAACAAAGCACTACACATCGACTACTCTAAATCACCCATATGACTCCTTCATACATCAAGCGTCAGTTCTTTTCAGACATTGACTCCTCAAGTTATGAAAGTGTTATCTGAATCTACGGTACTCATGCTCTTTTTTATTTTATATATTTTTCTTTTAATCAGTGAAAAGGCTATTGAAGGCTTGCCTATTATATTTTTGAGTGGCTAAAATTCACTAATGCTTTTTATTATTATAATTAAAAATTGTCCTAACTTCCGGTATAGAGCGGTCATCATAATCAGTCAGTGCATGTGTGAGGGATGACGACGCTCTGCACAATCAGAACGTTGTTGTATTCAAATGGCAAAATGAAGGTGTGAATAAAATAAAATAAAATAAAAGGCATTCGACCCCCGAAAGGATGCACCTCATATACCCCTACAGTACAACAGATGCTACTTCCAGAATAAGAATGAGTTTTTTTTCCAATAATAAAATAAAATAAATTAATTAATAAATTAACAAAACAGATACCTGGTATAAGGAGGGGGGGTGGGGGGGGGGAGAGGGACAGCTTGATTTAAGTCTTTCAGACTTGCAGCGCAAGATGGATTTTTTTTTTTGCAAATGAGTTCAAACAAAGAATTATTGTTCATCTGCCCCTCAGGTTGAGCTCCACATGCACAACGCCCAGCAGCGGTTGGTTGGTTGGTTCATCCCTTCGCTCGTTGTTGTTGTTCGGTCGCGGTGCACACCGGCAGGGGAGTTTTCTTTGCTCAAATACCCAAATATATCCACACAGTTGTCCGTCAGAAGTCACGTTCACCCCCCCCCACCCCCCCACCCCCCCCCCCCCTCCCCCACCACCTAGTCCCCAAAGTTTGGCATCGGGCCGGCCCGCACCCCTCGCACGTTTCTAAAGCGACAGAGCCGACGTTCCTGCTCGTCTGTAGCTATGAGCTCCGTCCACTGCATATATTATTAAAGTGTTTAAGCACAGTGCATCTTTCAGTTTCAGTGTTTTTCCACAGGAGGTCGTTTTTCTCCTCAACCTACAAGGCGTGGCACCGTCCACGGAACACCAGTGTTTTTCTCTTTGCCTCGTCAATGCACACACCACCACCACGACTCCCTTCCCCTCAAACGGAATTAAATAAACACATAAAAGTCTAAGTAGTCAGAGGCTTCCGCTGAAGCTGGCGTCGACTACCGTCCCCAAACCCCCGCCCCACCCAAACCCGCCACCCGCCCCCCAGCTGGCTCAAAATAAATCAATGTACATTCCAGTGAGAAGGACAGCATTCGCAAGTTTTAGATTCATTTAAAAATAAAGGGAAACTTGGCTTTTATTTATTTTTTCTCCACAAAGACCAAGTCCTTCTCTCGATCTGTTCCCTTTGGGGCTTTCTTTAATCCAGAGCGCGGGGCCGAGGTTCCAGGACAGAGTGAACGTTGAGAGGGTGTGGTGGTTGGTTGGTTGGTTGGTTGGGCTAGACAGGGAGGATGGTGGTGGTGGTGGTGGTGGCGGTTAGGGTGATCTCTGTGGATCAATGACAGGTTGCGATTGGGTAGGTAGTAGGGGGAGGAGGGGAAGGTGTGTGTGCGTGCGTGTGTGCGTGCGTGTGCGTGTGTGTGTGTGTGTGCGTGTGTGTGCGTGTGTGCGCGCGTGCAACGCGTGTGCGTGTCGGGGGGTACTGGCGAGTGGATTGGCCCTCAGACGGATATGGGGCAGGCGATGACCTTGTCCTCGAGCATGACGCTCACCACCAGGAAGACGAAGTACAGCAGGAACATGATGAAGCCCAGCAGCTTGCTCATGCGCCACTTGCAGGCGGCGATGGAGATGATGACGAAGATGAGCATGGCGAAGAGGAGGACGATGGCGCAGAAGAGCCCGTTGGAGCTGACTTGCACCGGCTTCATGCCGTTGATGAAGGACCACAGGAGCCAGGGGAACGGCAGCCTGTGTGAGAGAGGGGAAAAACAGTCACAACCGTGTGAACTGAAGTGGTGCAACTCCGTGTGGGCGGGGTCCCCGGTGGGGCACCTCTCCCTCTCTCCTAAAAACTAACTAAACTAAATGAAAACTAAGCTATGATGACTAAAACTAAAGAAATAAATATACTGACAATTTCGTCAACAGATAAAAACTAGACTAAAATCCTAGGAAGGAATTAGTGGACAAGAGATCCAGTATAAGTCATTTTACACTTGGTTGCATGCTGAAAATAGCCGATCCTTGTAGTGTAAATTCATTACGACGGCATCAAGGCCCGCCAAAATACATTTTAGTCGACTAAATCAACCGCAGATTTAGTCGACTAAAATCTTATGATATTTAGTCGACTGAAACTGGACTAAAATTACATTTAAAAGTAAAAGTTAAAGTATTGGAAATTGGAAACACTCAAGTAAACTACAAATACCTCACAATTGTACTTAAGTACTTAGTTATTTTACACCACTGATACTGTACGACGACGTCGTACAGTAGGAGATTCATATTATTTAATTCATGTCGTTAATAGACAATGACGCACGCATGTCGTTTTCATCCAATATAATCTTTAGCCATCTTAAATCTGGCAAAAAAAATAGAATATGCAGCTGCATTGTTCGTGCTCATAATAATGCGTATTGCCAGCGTCTAAAAAAAATAAAAAAATAAGCATTGTTGAATCTCAAGCAGTCGTGTCCAAATGAAGTAGAGCAGTGATTCTAAATCTTGTGCTAAAAGTCACGTGACTGCAGGAAAAAGGAAGGAGGTAATGAAAACACTAAGGCTGTTTCCTCTCAAGCATAAACTAACCAGACCTCCAAACTGATCCTTTCAAATTAATGATACTTAATATGGCTCCGTACAGCGGTGGAAAGTACTTCAACTCAAGCAGTATTGTACTTAAAGATGGAGTGTCGTGATTTTTGTATTTCTCCCAGTTTTTCATGCGTTTATGAGGTGACAGTACTTCATCGGAGCCCTTGGTGTGGTTGTTATGTCATGTGTTTATGAGGTGACCGTACTTCATTAGAGCCCTTGGTGTGGTTGTTATGTCATGTGTTTATGAGGTGACAGTACTTCATTAGAGCCCTTGGTGTGGTTGTTATGTCATGTGTTTATGAGGTGACAGTACTTCATTAGAGCCCTTGGTGTGGTTGTTATGTCATGTGTTTATGAGGTGACAGTACTTCATTAGAGCCCTTGGTGTGGTTGTTATGTCATGTGTTTATGAGGTGACAGTACTTCATTAGAGACCTTGGTGTGGTTGTTATGTCATGTGTTTATGAGGTGACCGTACTTCATTAGAGCCCTTGGTGTGGTTGTTATGTCATGTGTTTATGAGGTGTCAGTACTAGTTAGACCCCTTGGTGTGGTTGTTATGTCATGTGTTTATGAGGTGACAGTACTTCATTAGAGCCCTTAGTGTGGTTGTTATGTCATGTGTTTATGAGGTGACAGTACTAGTTAGACCCCTTGGTGTGGTTGTTATGTCATGTGTTTATGAGGTGACAGTACTTCATTAGACCCCTTGGTGTGGTTGTTGTGCAATGTTGTCTTCCCTTTGTATTTAGGGTTTCTTCCTATGGAGGCTGAAACCTTGACAGTAAATGGTAAATGGTGCATTTATATAGCGCCTTTATCCAAGGCGCTTTACAGAGATTGTGCATTACATTCACCCATTCATACACCGATGGCAGAGGAAACCATGCAAGGCACCAACTAGCACATCAGGAGCAATTAGGGGTTCAGTGTCTTGCTCAAGGACACTTCGACAGTAACTCTGGGGGAGCCCGGGTTTGAACTGGCAACCTTACGGTTACCATCCAGGCACTCTACCCCTGAGCCACCGCCGCCGCCACAGTCAAACGCGCCAATGAAAAAAACAGTGAAATACCGAACCACTATAACTAAATTCATTTGAAATTGAATAAAAATGTTAATTTTCAGGATTAAAAATAAATAAAAAATGGCCACATTTTTTTCAGGATTTCAACTCAAATATAGCAAAAAAAATTGCTGATCGCTATTTTCAAATTTTTTGTCCTAAAGTGCCCTCTTTCAGGGGATTTCAGCCCCTGCCCCTCTAACACTCTCTGCACGTCTCTGACTAACTCGATCATCGTACTTTATAAACTGGTCATTTGTAGTGTGGTACGAGGCGTCAAAAAAACTGCTCCCGTAGGATTTTTGTGCTAAAATTGATTTTTTTGCAGATCTTGGTTCTATAGAGTCCAAACTATGAGAAAATTATGGGGTTCAAATTTTCCCGACCCCCACCCCGTTTCTGGGGGGGTCATCTATTTGGGACCTCCCAGAACAGTATGCCAGCCAGTTAATGTCTGATTTTCATAATATTAGAATTGTTTTGTATGTTTTAAAACATTCTGAGTTGATTTCTTAAACTTTTAAAGTGGTCAGAAGAAACTTTTTTGACTTTTGGTAGGGGTGTTTCCTCACCTGGGACCTCCCGGACTGACCCCTGGGCCTATCCCAGTTCTCATTACATTCCTTGCTCTGCTCCTGCTATAGAATATTGTCAAATTAGATCATAAATGAAGCATAAAAGTATTTGTAGCTGGGCTCTGATAAAAATAGTAGTAGCCAATACCAGGGGTCTTCCACAGGGGGCACATGACCCCTAGCGGGTCCTCCACAATGCGAGATAAGTCATTCATACCTGACAGATTTCCCTGAGCTTCCACTAATCGAATAAAATGGATGGAATTCAGACAGTGGAGGGTATGTTCCAGTCAGGTGTCTTGCCCTCCCTGCTCCAAAGGCAGTACTTGAGATCATCAAATGTGGTTGCAAAGCAGGTTGCAAGGGACGGTGCAGCTGCTCAACACTGTGTGTGTTGTGTTGTTAGTGTGAGCGCAGTGTGTGAAATGGACACGTTCGTGCCCAAAGTGAGAAGTTGCAATACCTTTATTCCCTGCAGTAACATCTGTCAACAATAATGGTAGAATACTAATAAACTATCAAAGTACTTTACATAAACGCAAGATATTCTAATACTATTCGAAATACTTGCCAATCACATATATGGGTGCAAGAATAGGGGCAAAACTAATCCCGGCCCCCTGTGGAAGACCCCTGGTATTAACTACTACCCTTTTTTGTAATCAGTGCCCAGCTATAAAAACTTTTAATGCTTAAATTATTATCTAATTTGACATTGTTCTGGAACAGGAGCAGAGCGAGGAATGTAATGAGTACTGAGATGAGTCCGGGGGGCCCCGGGTGAAGAAAGACCCCAACCAAAAGTCAGAAAAGATTATTCTGGCTACTTTCAAAGTGTAAGAAATCAACTCAGAATATTAAAAAACCTATAAAACAACCCTAATATTATGAAAATCGGACATTAATTGTCTGGCGTACTATTATGGGAGGTCCCAAAATATATGACCCCCCAAATAAGGGGTGGGGGTCGGGAAAATTTGAACCCCATCATTTTCTGACAGTTTGGTCCCTATGAAAGCCAACAAAGCAAAAAAATCACTTTTAGCAAAAGAATCCTACGGAAATACACCTCGTACCACACTATTGGTCTTTCAAACTCTCGTCGGTGTCATTATAAGAATCAAAGGTTTTAAACGAGGGAATATTCAATCAATATCTTCATGTATCACTCCATAAAAGATCAGGGCCCCTCTGGAGTGAGTGTGGAAATATAGTGGCCCCTCTCCATCGTCAACCATCCCTGGCTGGTTCCGACACATACCCGACTGTGATGTCGAAGATGTTGGAGCCCACCGAGCTGGAGACCGCCATGTCGCCGAGTCCCTTGCGTGCCACGATAACGCTGGTGATGAGGTCAGGGATGGAGGTGCCAGCTGCTAATATGGTCAGGCCCATAATCTCCTCCGTAATCCCAATTGTCTCTCCAACCTGCGGAGGGGGAAAAAAAATAAGTATGTGTGGATGTGTAGCGATTAACGGGGCACAGCACCAAGAGACACCAAAAGAGACATGTTATCTTTTTATTATTTTTCTTTTTAATAAAATAAAATAAAGGGGGGGGGGGGGGGGGGGTAGCTGATCTACAAGCTCACGACACATCGCAAAGTGTTGTGTGAGGTTGTAGGCTATTGTGCGAAACTCTATATATGTGCGAACTATATTATACTATAATATAGGCCATGGGATTTTACTTAACCTTTAATTAAAGTGCATTGGTACAAAATAGCTTTACCAGTGGTTCCCAAAGTGGGGTCCGGGGACCCCCAGGGGTACTTGAGGGAGTTCCAGGGGGGACCCAGCTAAATGATAATTTGTAAATTAACATTGATTTTACAATATAAATTGGGGTCTCAGAGATAGAAATGCCATTGAGGGTCCGTAGCATAATGCATGTCAAACTGGGGGGTTCATGTAATTGATGTTTCGGAATCACTGCTAGAGCCGTAACAATCCTCCCTTGTCGGGGTCACTGGCATACGTTTTCAAATGGGGGGGTCCGTGGCCTAATACATGTTGATTTGGGGGTCCTTGACACGAAAAAGTTTGGGAACCACTGCCTTATAGTACTGTTCTGTCTGTGATGGCAGAAACATCTGTCCACCCTGCCAGGTGCATGCCATTCCCCAACCACCCAGGCCTAAAAACATCTGTCCACCCTCCCATGGGTGCATGCCATTCCCCAATCACCCAGGCCTAAAAACATCTGTCCACCCTCCCATGGTGCATGCCATTCCCCAACCACCCAGGCCTAAAAACATCTGTCCACCCTCCCATGGGTGCATGCCATTCCCCAATCACCCAGGCCTAAAAACATCTGTCCACCCTCCCATGGTGCATGCCATTCCCCAATCACCCAGGCCTAAAAACATCTGTCCACCCTCCCATGGTGCATGCCATTCCCCAACCACCAAGGCCTAAAAACATCTGTCCACCCTCCCATGGGGTGCATGCCATTCCCCAACCACCCAGGCCTAAAAACATCTGTCCACCCTCCCATGGTGCATGCCATTCCCCAACCACCCAGGCCTAAAAACATCTGTCCACCCTCCCATGGTGCATGCCATTCCCCAATCACCCAGGCCTAAAAACATCTGTCCACCCTCCCATGGTGCATGCCATTCCCCAACCACCCAGGCCTACATACAGTATGCCCTTGCTGGGAGCCGTGCCCTTAATGGTGCGCAGAAATAATCCAATAAACCAATGAAAAATAATGACAAATAATGCTAAATATTAACAATCATGATAATTATACTATAATAATATACAAACAAAACAGTGAGGAGGACGGCTTCTACACCTACCATGATTTGACAGAATTTGGGGGTTTATTTTGATACCTTTATTGTTGGTTCTCTGCCAAAAAGATAATACTTCCCTGTTGTAAGCAATGGTGTAGTGGGCAAATTAAGGCAAATTAATTTATACGAGGCGCAATGATATCCCACAAGTTGTAATAATTGCTTTACTGTGATCATAACAAAAAACGTGTGATTTCTCTCCTCCAACCTCAATAAGTGGTCGGAACTCATTTTTGTTTTTTATGTTTATTTTTTTGTGGCTTTCGCCTTTATTTTGTATATATTTTATGGAGGGACAGACCGTAGGCTGACAGGACATGAGGAGAGAGATGGGGGAGTGAGGAATGAGCAGTGAGTAATGAGGAAGACATGGCAGTAGAGGCCGTCGGGATCGGGAGTCTAGCCCACGGCACACTGCCAGACTGGATTACCAGCCAAGGTTACCTGGACCGCTGAGACACGGCCAGGCCTCAAAGCGGTAAAAACATACAGTACAGTACAGTACAGTACATACCTGGTGAGCCCACCACACCATCAGGTAGGAGAAGGCTGCAATCCAGCAGATGGCTCCGATGAAACTGATCGGGAAGAACTTCTTTGCGGACTAGAGAAATGATAAGAGGGAAAGAAATATAGCAAAACATGATGAACTCAAAGGTCAGGTTAATTTCATACAAATGGAAGATTGTCCTTTTTGACCAAGAGAATTGCGCATACCGTACCGTACGCATGCCCTTTATATTATGAAGTACGTAAAAAAAAAAAGTTTACTAGGTGTGGAAACCCGGAGCTGATATGGTTAAGTGATGCAGAATGATTGGACTTGGACTTTAGAACGTAAGATATTCTCACTTGCAGAATACTTAAGCGTGGGACAAACGGACAAAGAATTTCTGTTTGGGTTATTAACCAAATACTCTCTTATTTCTTATGTGTTCAGGAAGTGAATGTGATATTGTTTATTTGTTTTTTTGGTGTTTTATAATCCCGTAAGGGATAGGTCTTTAGGACAGGACATGAAAAAAAAAATCATTAATTCACACGCACACACACGCACGCACACACGCACGCACGCACACACGCACACACACAGTACACGCACCATCTTCCTGACATCAGGCAGCGTGAGCCACAGGGGGAGAATGATAGGCATGATGAGGAGGTAGGTGAAGCGTTTGCGGCAGGTCTCCGGCCAGGACAGGCTCAGAGGCTGGTCCTCCTCCTCCTCATCCTCAGTCTGATGAGAGAGAGACACAGAGAGAGATACAGAGAGAGAGAGAGAGAGAGAGAGAGAGAGAGAGGCGGATTAACCAAAGAGAAAAGAACAATCTGGGTCATGGTTTTCATAATGTTTGAGTGGTGCCACCACTCCTATAGACAGCTTTGTGTGTCCCTGGCTGGCTGGCTATGTCCGACCAATGGATTATTTTATTCACTGTGCGTTTGAAGCATCATTCCATCGGGGGGGGGGGGGGGGGGGGGAGTCAACTCCTTCACGTTGCTCACTCGGTTCAGTCGGAGGTGTAGCTCTCCTAGCGACTGTCCTGGAACGCCCGTGACAATTGTGATGCCGGGCGGGCACTTCAGGATTGAAAAAAAGAAAAAGAAAAGTGGACTGGGGGAAGAGATTGATGCAAGACCTGGCAGCCGGAGTGTCCTTGCTCGGGGATGACTTTGGGAAGGAGCCGTTTTAATGACAGATTTTCGGAGATTGCACCGAGCCTGCGGAGGTCTGCGACTGAAGACACCAGCAGCACAAACCTTGGTTGGATTTATCAGGAATGACTGGAATGTTAATGACAGTTCAGGTCAAAGACCTTTACTGTCTCTCTCTCTCTCTCTCTCTCTCTCTCTCCAACGTTATGGACGAAATGTCTGCAGTAAGTACAGTAGGGTTGGTCAGTTAACCAAAAACCTATCGAAATCAATCTTCAGAACCAACAACCGACTTAATTCTGCTCATGTAGGTTAATCAAATTATATATCAAAGAATCAACATAATGAATTATAATAGATTTTCTATAATCAACTACATTGATTAGTCTGACTAAAACCCCTTCGTGAAAATAGACAATTTACAAGCCGATGAGCCTATTATGGATCACCTATTTTTGGCAGAAAATAACTGGAACGCTAGGGTTCACATGGTTAACACCCCGATCGCCCAGGACGAAGTTCACCGTCCGTTCAATTAGTAACACCCAGCAGCGCCCAGGACGAAGATTGATAAAAAAGACGGAGATTATTGATATCAAAACCGATCGCATCGCTCCACAGCCTTGGGAGCGCCTGTTGCGCGACACTCGATGTTGCGCAACAGTGGGACGTCATCGAAAATGTTCCCCCAGTGTTTAGCCGACGAGACCGAAAATCTAAAAACGTTAATAACTCTTGATCTATAACGTCTAATTCTAAGCAAAGATCGTGTATTACGGTAAAAGTGCTCCGCTACTATGAATCGCCGGGCGCTATGATTTGATGGATTAAATAACCCCGGGCGATCGGGGTGTTAAATATAGATTGGCATTTGTAGCGGATATATTGCAGACCAAACCCGCTTAATCATGCACAACATGACATACTGTATAAACTTTAATCGGCACTAAACAAAACAAAACAAAACACAAGCCCTACTGAGAGTACAAAGCCGTCAAAGGATCCCTTTGTATCCAATTATACAGGAGGACAGATGGCCTCTGGGACTCAGAGAGCAGGTCCACACACGCACGGCACACAGCGCCCCATCTAGAGACAACGCTGTCCCTAAACCTGTCCCTAAACCCTCCTCTGAGTGATGCCAAGCAAATGTAAACAAAAAAATACATATAAAATGTAGGGGAGTTGTCATTACATTACATACTGGGCAAAACATTTTGTATTTACCGTAATTTCCGGACTATAAGCCGCGGCTTTTTACCCATGATTTGAACCCTGCGGCTTATACAACGGTGCGGCTAATCTATGGATTTTTACAGCTAACGCAGAGCCATCTCAGGCTCTGAGCTAACGTAGCTGCGGCTTATAGTCCGGTGTGGCTTATAGTCCGGTGCGGCTTGTATATGGGACTTTCCCTAAATTTGGCTGGTGCGGCTTATATTCAGGTGCGGCTTATAGTCCGGAAATTACGGTATATATGTAATGTATCTAAAATTCCATACTAGAAGGCTTTCGTACCTTTATTTGTAGTTGTTACGTCCCCACCAAAGAGGTCCAGGTGTTATTTTTAGCAAAAGCCCATTTTGGCTATTTCCTCTACCATAAGCCCTCAATGAATTTAATTTAATTGAATTGCATGGGGCATTGTGCTAATTTGCTTATTTCCATCCTTCAAAAAAAAATATTTTTTAATCTTCATAATGTAAATAGTATCCCAAGCGGCACACTTTACTACTTATTTCGAAGAACATAAGCGAATTAGCACAAAAACCCAACCCCCATTGAGGGCTTATATTAGGGGAAATAGCCAATAATGCACTCTTTTCACAAAATAACACCTGGACCTCTGTTTGGGACAAATAAAGGTAAGAAAGCCTTCTAGCATGGAATTCTCCTTTAACAGCATTGGTGGGGAAGTAACTAAGTACATTGTACTCAAGTATTGTACAATTTTTGGATACTTTTATGTTTGTTAATTTAGCCAATTCTTCGTATTATTCTAACGTCGTTGAAGTGGGACTCATAAAACGTCCCCGGAACTCATCTAATCACTCATTACATTGAAAACCTATTTACATCACTGATCTCATGAAATCCAGCGATCTTGTAGAGAAAAAAAAAAAAATCTTCTTTTGTTTTATTTTTAATAAGCAGAGTGGACAGTCCACTCCTTGTATCGTTTGTCTTCTTTATTGGGACAGGCGTTAGAAAAGCTGATTGGGAAAGGCCGATGTATAGACTATAGGGTTCTCTAGAAGGTCCAGGTTGAGGCTGGATTTGATCCAGAGATATATTTGCGTTCGGAGCATCTACTTTGTCTCTAGGAAGAGAGCCAAAGTGTTGACCTTATCAGATACATCAAACAGACAGGAGGAGGCAGAGAGAGAGAGGGAGAGGACTTTAAAGATGGCCTCTCTCTCTGAGGACGACGTTGAATTCCACACGTTTTTGTCCTTGAATGGGAGACACTGCAGTCGCATCCTTCCTGGTAACCTTGGCGATCGGGCTGCCGCGACACAAAAGGCCTGGCATTGCCTCTGCTCAGCACTCTGCATTGTGTCCCCTCTTCATATCCAGATGGCTGTATTGTTATCCATCAGTAGGCTGGGTTCTAAACCCCAAATCTCAGGTTTTTGTTGTAGCTATTTTACGCTGCAGAGGTGTTGCAAACTGAGAGGTTTTCATAGCTGTTATAGTTCACGGTGTGAAGAATGACAACATTTTGCTACTGTACTGTATTACTGTATATGACTTATTTAACAACCTGGTGGCCCTTTTAAACAGCTGGTATTCATGTTTAGTCTCTATCCAGATGTTATCTGGATGTAGGAAAAACAGCATAAGGTGTAAACACGCCTGGAACACTTTGATGTTTGGAACGCTATCTATCTAATCAGTCAGATAATGTTACTGCAGCATCATTTAATTAAGGTGGACAGAAAGCAGTGAGAAGTTGGCAAATAATATTTAACCACCTGCCTCTCCTAAAGTCTCAAATTGTGTGCACAATCCGTACAAAAAAAGAAATATATATCCAGGATTCAAATGATTCAAATATCCACCCAGGGGGTTAAGAACGTAACCCATGAACGCCTCAGGTAAAACACCATTACTGTGACAAGGCAGTACAGTATATATCCTGAATTTGGCTAAGCTTAGTGGCAGACTTTAATGTCGCTAATGTTAATCGATGGCCTTGATCATTAGCTAAATTGACCCCGACAGACCCCCCCTCAAGACGGACCACGGCGTAATCTGTCCCAGCGGTCATCACTGAGTCCCAGCGGTCATCAGTCCTCGTCCTCGTCCGCTGGGAATACAGGTTGGGTGGTAATTAGGATCAGTGCCAGGCTCCTGTAGCTATAGGTCAACAACCAGAGGTTCCTCTTGAATTCCCTCCCCCTCGCCTGCATGTCCGACAAGGTCCTGTTTCATTTCTTTACTGTGTGGCTCTATAGAGCGTCGCAGTCCCGCCCCCTTTCATGACGACGCCAGGCCCAGGAAATAATTCCCAATGCATTTTTCCCATAATAGAGTAATGTATTTAAAGACCTTTTAAGCCAACTCGAGTTGTGACAAACCATGACCGAACAAATAATTGGGCCGAAGTGCTTCTTCTTTGTAATTATTGGTTTGGTCCAAAATATTGTGTTTGTTGTCATGATTTGTCACAACTCTAGTTGGCTTTGTACGACGCTTAAAAGGTCTTTAAATAAATACTTTTTTAAATGTCTTTGGGAAAAATGCATTAGGAATTGGTGGTGAGCTGACCACCGGAGCTGAAATAACGTTGAGCGGTGGTGAGTAAAAACAGAGAGAAGGGCTGGGGCGGTGGCTTGCTCTTCACCGCGGCTCGTGACGTCATGTTGTAGTTCGGCGGTCACCTCACCACCGAAAATCCAGACTATGAATAACGCTTGACTTCTGTCGCGCATGCCATTGTTCTGTCACACTCATTACTCACTGAAGCATTGATGTATAATTTGGACGCTTGCAGACTGAATTAAGTGCCCCCACGGAGCTGGTGCTCCCTGTGCAGATTTTGTTCCCCAAATGTCAACACCTTTGGGTTCCCTTTCCTGTCCCGTGGTGCCTCAGTTGGTGCCACTATCAAGCCTTAAGGCATCGATTTCTACCAGGCCCAGCAGGGCTACGGAGGGCGTCTGACATTTGTTAAATTTGTTGTTCCCCTGAGTGGCTTTGGCTGAAGTCATTTAAAAATGGTCCAAAAAGAGCAGCATTCACAACATCATGGCAGCTTTGCCAGCTTATACCAACCTGAACATTATCACTAGCTTATACTGATTAATAAACTCATGGCAGGCTCTATTTAGTCTCTCCCCTTTTCGAATAATCATTTGACACTGCAGTATCGGTGTCACGTGGTGATGCCCGTGTCTTCTAATCTAAACGAATTAGAGACGGAAAAACATATTTTCTCTTTCGGTTATAACCCAAGAAATTGCTTTTCACCAGTATTGGCATGGACTTGCATTGGGCTGACACATAATAAGCTCCATCTGGTTGTGAATTCTCATTACAACTTGGCAGTGCAGGAAAAAACCCAAAATGAAAACAAACGCTGTGTTCTGGTTCTGGTTCGTGGCCCATCGACACCCACTGGGTTCTCTGAAAAGAACCTTTGGCTCTGTGACACCGTCGTGGTGGAAGAAGAGGGTTTATAGGGTGACTCATAAAGCCTGTTGGTTGCTATCGACTTCATGCTTCACACTTCACACTCTTTAAAAAGGAAAACATGATTAGCTTTATATGCTGTCATGAATATTCAAAGACGTTAAATATAGGAACAGTTTATACCATAATCTACTCTGAGCGTGAACCCCTTTTGGTGTTTTGTAAAGCATTATGTTATACTTTTAGCTATTGAAAAATAGCAGACCTACAAGCTCGTAGCGCGGCACCGAGTGCCGCGCTACGAGCTTGTAGGTCTGCTATTTTTGAAAAATCGTGAAAATGCGGGCACAAATCTTTGAATATATATTCTTTCAGAGCGAACGTTTTTAACTAAAATCTTTGCTTCTGGAAAAACATATTTTCAGATGGGGGTCGGTGGCCAATTACATATATATTTTTTTCCTTGACATGAAATATCGAGCACCACTGATACAGAAACATCTAGGATATCAGAAAACTGTCAGAATTTTGAAGACATTTTTTTTTTTTTTTCTCGACGTCAGGCCTAAATGGGCTAAAAGAAAGAGAAAAAAAGGAAAGCAACTCATCCGTTAAACCAAGTCTAATCAATCTTTGAAGAAAATGTAAAAGATTGAAGAAGCGATAAACATTACGCTACACATCACCACATGCACTGGTCTCATAAAAAGTCACTTTAATTAATAATTTATCTTGTTTAGGGATATATAAGCTGTTCCTTTCCGTCAGCTCAAGAAGTCCCAGTGGTTTTAGCCATTAATAAAAAAAGAAGAGATTTTTCACTTTGACCTCTGTGCCATCTCCCTATTCTCCGGTCTGGGTTACCAAGGCATCCAGGAGGAATTGAACAATTAACTCTGACGACGCGTTAGGAGGCGTGTGAGCCGCTCCTCAGCCCTATTCCTGCCTGACTCAGGAGGGTGCAGTCAGTGTGGGACACGATGCTAAGAATAGCAGCACACACACACACACACACACACACACACACACACACACAGAGGACGCTGCTTCTCAACACCCGGTGCGGGGACCAGTGTTGTTTTCGTCGACTATAAAACTAAGATGAAAAATGTTCGTCGACTACCTATTTTCACTGACAAAAACAAATGGAAACTAAATGAAAACTAAGCTACGATGACTAAAACTATAAGACTAAATATACTGACAATTTCCTCGACAAATAAAAACTAGACTAAAATGTTAGGAAGGGACTAGTGGACAAGAGATCCAGTATAAGTCATTTTACACTTGGTTGCATGCTGAAAATAGCCGATCTACAAGCTCACAACGCGTCGACGCGTTGTGAGCTTGTAGATCGGCTATTTTCAGCAAGTATAAAAAAACACTCATTACGACGGCATCAAGACCCGCCAAAATACATTTTAGTCGACTAAATCAACTGTAGATTTAGTCGACTAAAATCTTATGACATTTAGTCGACCAAAACTAGACTAACACTAAGACGTTCCAGGTGACTAAAATGTGACTAAAACTAAATGAAGTTTCAGTCCAAAGACTATGACTAAACTAAAATAGAAATTTGCTGCCAAAAACAACACTGGCGCCCAGGGACCAGCAGGGGTCAGTCACACTGTGCAGGTACAAAGGCTATACAAAGCCACACGGAATATTATCGGTGCTGTCGGGTCAGAAACAACGTATCTGGTACCAGGACCAGGATCCCCTGGTGGTCCCGACTCCTCACGCTGGGCAAGACCTACACTGTTGAGTGCCTAAAAAACGGAAGTGCTGGAATTTGGCGAGAGCGGAAGAATGACAACTTCCAGCCAGGGGAAGTTCAAACGCCCGCTACAGGCTAGGCACCTCCTTGCCTTATAGGTCATGTTGACCAGGCTTTTTTTTATTCGCAGATGACTCGAGTAAGGCTGGGACTGAGGCTAGGTGGTCCCTGGACCCTACGCTGAGGTACAGCCACAGAGGTGGTCCCTGGACCCTACGCTGAGGTACAGCCACAGAGGTGGTCCCTGGACCCTACGCTGAGGTACAGCCACAGAGGTGGTCCCTGGACCCTACGCTGAGGTACAGCCACATAGACATTAGACTAGGTGGTCCCTGGACCTTACGCTGAGGTACAGCCACATAGACATTAGACTAGGTGGTCCCTGGACCCTACGCTGAGGTACAGCCACAGAGGCATTAGGCTTGATCATGGTCACAATGGAGACGTCACCAATTCATCCAGGTTCCTGACCGTGCTTTGCTGGGATTGGGAACGGTTCCTCTGAAAAATGATGATTAATTTATTATTTTTTTGGAACGCATCGACCCTCAGGGGGGGTGCAGGGGGGGGCTACTGTGTGAGCGAAGGCAATCCCACCGGCAAAGACCTATTATTAACTCCAAGAAGAGGCGATAAATCAATGTAAAAAAAAACCCCAGAGCAGCAGAGCTTGATCAATAAACACACGGGTCATTATTGCCAAATGGGGTTCAATTTCAGCGACTCCGTTCCGCGGGTCTATTGTGAGGAGAAATCTCTTCCATTCTCCCGCCAGTCATTTACTGCTTAACGAGGAGGATGAAAGAAAAGAAAAGGTGGGAGAGGAAAGAAATCTGCATTGAGAGTCAAATCTATCATCCTTTGCAGAGCCCGGCAGGACCAAACCCGGTGATGTATGGCATGGGGCCCACCGTGTGCTTTCAGCACCATTAGAGCCCCTCATTCTTTAACCCATTCTGGGCGGGAACCATGCACCAAGCATTATGTTATACTTTTAGCTATTGAAAATAGCTCATAGCAGGTCAGCTATTTTTGAAAAGAATCGTGAAAAGTGTGTGTTGCAAGTCTTTGAATACATATTCTTTCAGAGTGAACGTTTTTTAACTCGAATCTTTGCTTCTGGGGGGGGGGGGGGGGGGGGGGGGGGGGGTTCCGTGGAACATCATATATTCTACGGGTCCGCGGCCAATTACACATCATTTCTGGGGGTCCTCGACATGAAATATTGAGCACCACTGATATAGAAGATCTTTTTATTTATTTCGATGTCAGGCCTACATGGGTTAACGTGGACAGTGGACGGAGATGAGTGATGCAGCTGTAGTTTCATTTTTGAGGAAGGATCACTCCACCTTTACACCGTGGTGGCGTACGGTGTGAGAGCAGTGCTTTAACAAAGGCTAGGATTAGAATCCTAATAACTGGGACGAGGAAGGTTTAGTTGGGCTGATTGAGCATATATATATATAGAAGCTGGCATATCGTTGTTGCTGTCTGTCTGGCAGAAACATCTCTATCCTCTATATTTAATATATTTACTTTCTGTGTCACACAAACAGAGCAAAAAAGCGATGCGTTGTGAGCTTGTAGATCTGTTTTGTTTGTGTGCCTGCGTGCGTGTATGTGAGAAAGGAGCCACTGCATTAGTAGACTGGAACTCACCTATGCTTTCTATGGCATAGGCCGGGAGAAACTAGGCACAGCTGCTGTGCCTAATTAATTAGAGCGACAGAGAGAGATGTGTGTGTGTGTGTGTGTGTGTGTGTGTGTGTGTGTGTGTGTGTGTGTGTGTGTGTGTGTGTGTGTGTGTGTGTGTGTGTCTACGTGTGTGCGTCAATTGAACAAAGGTGCAGAAGATCAGAAATCAGCAGAGAGTGAGCGACGTTTGCGCTACTCTATGCCGAATTGAAGTGGACTCGGCCCCAGACTAAAAACGTCTGGGTTTCCGAGGCTAGGACAACCCTACCCAGGGGTCATAATACTGCATTAGAACACTAGAACTATTGGTGTTTTAATGGCAACAGAGACGATAAATAAAGTTGTTCTGCTCTTAACATGATGGCAGCACAGTGTTGTACTCATGTTTATCGTGAGGAGAGAGAATCACATGGCGAGGTAGAGATAGATGCACGATGCACCGCTGACTCATTCTCCGCCTGTTGATTTGGTGTCCTCTTCTTTGCCCAAACAGCCACACTGTGCCCTCTGCTGGCCTGGCAGCCTTCCTATGTTCTCACTCACGCTGGCACAAACTGCGGCAGTTGGCATTTGTGTGAGGTGTGTGTGTGTGTGCGCGTGTGCGTGTGTGTACTGTGTGTGTGACTGTGTGTGTGTGTTGCCTTTTTTGGCACTGGGTTGTAGAGGGCAGCAGGTGAGTGAAGAATGTGATTACCGAACGCGGCTGGAGTGGGTGGGTCTTTGGCAGGCCAGCGTGGAGCAACGGAAGAACTGCAGAGCATGCTAGGAAAATTATCAGCGGTAATGACCTGGTGCAGCGGAGAGTCCGACCTTTGCATCAATCACCCGTTCAAAGCACAATGAGGACACGGCCGAGAGGCCATTGTATATTCATACAGTATAAAGCTGCGTTCAGATCTGAATATATATATATATATTCGCCTGGGTTCATGCCGTTCCGTTCGTTTGTGCAATTCTCGTCTTTGCATTGACTTTGTATGTAATCGCGCTGCTCTAACCATCCAAGCCCGGACAGGAGTCAGTCAACCCACAGAGCCTATAGTCCTTCCACGCGCCAGAATCTGGTTCTCCCAGTCCCGGCAGAGTAGTTCCGGAGCAACGGATTGTGTGGTCCTGGTCGTATAAGTCGGGTCTTGATGACCCCGGGCTGGGCCACCTGAGTGAGGGGTATGATGTTCGAGAGACCCGAAACCCAGATGACCTCGGGACACATCACTGAGGATATGTCCCCAGGTGCATCCATGTGATGTTTTTTTGTCATATGGCAATCCAACACGCTTTGCGATACATTTTGAGTTTGATAGAGCGGCTGAATAGGGACACAAAGGGTTCACGTGATCATTTCTTTAGCGTGTTTGTTTGCGTGTCGTTTTGTTTTAGTGATTTCTTACCGCTTCTCCTTCTTGTCCGGCCGTTCCGTTCATCGGCGGGGTTACCTCGACTTCCACACTGGAGCTGTTTGGCAGGTTCTTGTCTGTTTCAGATTGTAAAGACACACACAAGGCACAGCAGGGCATTAACCAAAAGGTCAACTTGTCAACAAGATTCTAAAAATGTCAGTCGTTCTTCGATTTTTCAAAAATGGCAGATCTACAAGCTCGTATCGCGCCACTCGGTGGCGCGATATGAGCTTGTAGATCTGCTATTTTTCAATAGATAAAGCATAACATGATGCCAACACCAAAATGGGTGCCCGGTCAGAATGGCTTAAAAAGTGAAGATAAAAAGTGAGGACGCGAAAAAGTGATGGGCCAGAATGAGACGATGTATGACGATGAGAGCGCCCCTCACTTCACACCAGTGTGACTTTTTTTCATATAATATATTTAAAAAAATAATTATGTGACGATTATATATCATTATCTTTGCTCTATGTGTACAGAATCCAGACCCCCTCGTCAGGGAATGGAAACCTTTTAGTTGGTGACGTTAGTAAACTGGACAAAACTAATCACACGTATGTGCGTGCGCGCGCACGTGTGCGCACGTGTGCAAGATCACACTCATCCGTGACATTGTTATTACGGCGCCTCTCCCTTGTTGGCTAATATGACTCCGATTCAATTCCAGGGCCCGAATGTCTTAATTGCCCTTATTAAAATACAATGAGCCGAAAGTCGTGTAACCAGATGATTGAGTCATAATTGCTGTGGAAATTGGTTTGATCCTGGTGTGGTTGTGACAAAGCGGCCTGATTGCCTTGACCCGATATACCATTATCATCATCCAACAAATGAATTCATTTGTTCTCTTTGGGTGACATGAATGTCACATGATATTTACACTATCTAATAGCATGCATTATTCATTCAACGATGACACATTCCTTGACTTTGGCGGCTGGTTCTAATAGCAGAAGCAAAATCAGTGTGTGTGTGTGTGTGTGTGTGTGTGTGTGTGTGTGTGTGTGCTGAAAAAGGACAGGGGACGACGACGACGACGACGACACTTGAGCCAGAGGCGTCCCAACTGGTACGCGATAAGGGAAATCCCACCGTTTTCCCGCGACCGTCGCCAGGATTTTCTAAAAAACAGCGGCGCAGTGAAAAGTTGACTCTGTCCGGTCGAATGAAAATACCAAGGATTGGTCACGGGCTGTGGTTTCTAAACTGCTTCGAGTCCGCGTTACTACCGCGTTGCCATAGCATAACGGTGACGTCACTGTCGAATCCTTTGGTATCTTTACCGTTACCGTGTGTTCAGACTCAGAGCAGCAGCGGGAACAGCAACAAGCTGTAGCCTAGTATTTTGTCACGCTCGTGCTAATGAAACAAAACACCACACGGTATTACGGGATTATTATTTCATGTCAAAACATATTGGAGTATCAGCAGATGATGTAACCCATGTACAGTAATGCGTCACTCTGCATGTTTAAAACCCATTTAGACCTGAGGACGATTCTAATAATATCTTCTAAATCCTGACAGTTCTCTGAAAAACCTCTATGTCAGTGCTTCTCAAACTACTTAGTGTCAAGGACCACCAGATGTATTCGGCCGCCGACCCCCCCATCTGAAAATATGTTGTTCCAGGAACCTCCTACCAGAAGCAAAGATTTGAGTTAAAAGCGTTCGCTCTGAAAGATTATATATTCAAAGATTTGCGGCGCATTTTTCATTTCAAACACTGACTCATGCAGCATGCGCATGCAGCGTCACATGATGTCAGTGTAACATTTGAACTATATCCCGTGGTCTGTTTTATTTGAGTTAATGTGATGTAAAGTTATGAAAGAACTTACCATGAGCATGATGTGAGTCATGTCATCGTGTGTGTGTGTGTGTGTGTGTGTGTGTGTATCTCTCTGTCAACCTATCTCCCTTTCTTTCGCTCTCCGAGAAGAATTGTAAAATAGTCAATATAGTGCTAGGATATGGTGTCGGATTACGCACACTGCACCTCTCTCTCTCTCTCTCTCTGTTTGTAGCGCAATGTGTGGCAGACAGCTCACCCCCCCCCCCTCCCCTCTCTCTCTCTCTCTCCCTCCCTCCCCCCCCCCTCTCTCTCTATAGACAGGCAATGCAAGGTGGTGGGCAGTAGGCTCGTCTCCATGCAGACATAGAGATGTTTAGAAAAGCTATTTCTTGTCATCCTTAACAACATGGTTGAGAAACATTGCTCATTTAGTTGGGGGCATATATACCTGATATCTATAGGCTACATGCATAGCTAAGGCTGGTCAATGTGACTGATTCATGTCATAGCTTGTAAATCTGCTATTTTTGAAAAATCCTGAAAATGTGGGGCAAATCCTGGGGGGTCCCTGGAACAACATATTTTGATATGGAGGTCGGCGGCCAATTACATATATTTCTGAGGGTCCTTGACATGAAAATGTTTGAGAACCACTGACACAGAAACATGGGTTTTTTCCAGAAAACTGTCAGGATTTAGAAGACATTCAGTAGAATGGGGGTCAGGTCTAAATGGGTTATCAGGGTTCAGATAGAAGACCACTCACCTGAACGACTCGCCAGTCCATTGGCCTTCTCACTGTCTTCTACTTGGCATTTCTTTTTAGCAATCTTGTGGAGGATGGACGCTTTCTCTCGAAATTTGCCTGGGAAGAGAATCAACAACACGACGGTTTAAAACCTTGAGCGGGTAGCGGACGGACAGCGTGCCGCCGGCCTCACCTTCAAAGTGTCAGAACTCCTCCAGGTGTCACCTTTGACCCCCCCTCCCCCCCCCCCCCCCCCCCACCACCACCACACACAACACACAGTTCACATTTCCAAAGTGCCTCGAAGGCGACGGGGGGTTTCATGAAATATTGCAGATCAAACAACTCTTGAGAGTCGATATGATATCATATACTGATGATCCTGCAGTGTGCTTTTCTGCATGCACCCTGTGAGTGGAGCGCTGGCCCAGGAGAGACGCTCTTTGACACAGATCCGTCTCCCCTGGAGGTCAGCGTCACTCCGTGTCCTTCCTGGGCAGGTTGCATCTCGTCGCTGTCGGGTATAGACTGACACCACATAAGACAGGCACGCCCAAAAACGTCACCGGGGTAAGAATTTCCTATGGCTGCCAATGCAACTTTTTCCAATCCTTAATCACATACGGACAAACATCTATGCCGATAATATCTAACTTGCGGAGGTAGCGTGCCTTGTCCACGGGCAACAGATCTTTCAACGTATGGCATTGCAAATACGTTTGATAATCGCTACTCTGCGCAATATTGTTTTGGAAATGCTGCAAATTGCATTGCAGTGAACGAGAGCAAACCACAACTTCCCCCAGGGGTGGTGACTCCGCCCTGAATACGCGCTGTGGTGTCAGTCTATACTGGAGAAACTGTGCATGTCCAAAACCGTAACTTTATTATTATTATTTTTTTGGAAATGTGTCCCAAATCTACCCCAATGTAGGAATTATTTAGTCACAATGTTAATACTTTTCATTGGTTAAATATTAAAAAACCCACCACAGACACACTAGCTTGCTGCCTGACAGCGGCGATCGATAGCAGACCAAAATTTCACAGGAGAAATTTTGAAAATTATATTAGATGTGGAATTATTACCGTTGAAAAACTAAAACGACAACAACAAACCCAGAAGGAATTTATCCAGGAGCAGCACCACAGCCCATCACATACATATACAATTTATCATTTACAATATCTATAGGCGTTTAGCAGACACCCTTAATCCAGAGCGACTTATACTGTAGAAACATGAAATAAATGCCTATACTTGATAACATGATAATATCCACAAATGATCGAGTATTACTATAACCTCTTTTGTCTGAGAATTGAATGCCTCCTGGTTTGTGGAGAAAGAAATCAATAACCATTCTGTGTGTGTGTGCCGTGGCTCTCGAAAAAATATCATTTTAATAATATATTTTGCAGCATGTACAGTACAATGCTTGTACATGCACGCCAATCACAGAATGATCCTTCATATAAGATGAAGGACGTTGAAAGATTAGATTGGAGCTTATGTAAGCAGTGTGTCCTCTTGACATCTAAAATAATGGTGCACACACACAAGGCAATTTGGCCCAACCTGGCAACCCCACAGACAATGGGCTGCCACTGCCTTGTGAAACAATGACTTTTCCAAGAAATCCCTGCGGCTTTAAAACAGTGACACACACACACACACACACACACACACACACACACACACACACACACACACACACACACACACACACACACACACACACACACACACACACACACACACACACACACACACACAGAATGTTACACCAAAAGCAAAAACACCAAGACCGCAGATGTTGCATTAGGTAGGCTATAAAATTAGCCTGATTGATTCACAACCCGTGCAATATTTCCCGTGTCAGTCAGTGAATATTGACTAGGCGGGCCTCGGTAAAGACTGTTTTCTTTACCCAGGCTATAATTACTGACAGCCAGCTAGATGGAAATTCTATGTAATCTCCCGAAACAAACTAAATCGTTGGATGAACAGAAGAATCCCTTACCTCCCTTTATACTGATCTGTTTAGAGAGAAAAAAACTACTTTTTAAGCGCAACAACAGTCAAATCCTCTCTGTGTTCATTTACCTCTGAGAGTGGAAAACATGGACCAGAATCTACCGGGGTCCATTTGGGGTCATCCTTTATACAGTCAGCCAGTGAAATCAAATTAATACTGAGGATTATACTGTGTAGCCTGTACACTGTACTGTACAGTCAATATTCAATAATGAAGAATGTGTTGATGGCGGGGGTGATGAGAAATGTCCCCCGTCGCTTTAGGAACCATCAACACAATTTACCTCTCAGAACCAGGTCCCCAGAGCATCTGGGTATGGTCTACTGGTCCCCAGAGCGTCTGGGTATAGTCTACTGGTCCCCAGAGCGTCTGGGTATAGTCTACTGGTCCCCAGAGCGTCTGGGTATAAGACCCTATAGTCTACTGGTCCCCAGAGCATCTGGGTATAGTCTACTGGTCCCCAGAGCGTCTGGGTATAGTCTACTGGTCCCCAGAGCGTCTGGGTATAAGACCCTATAGTCTACTGGTCCCCAGAGGGTCTGGGTATAGTCTACTGGTCCCCAGAGCGTCTGGGTATAGTCTACTGGTCCCCAGAGCGTCTGGGTATAGTCTACTGGTCCCCAGAGGGTCTGGGTATAGTCTACTGGTCCCCAGAGGGTCTGGGTATAGCCTACTGGTCCCCAGAGGGTCTGGGTATAGTCTACTGGTCCCCAGAGCGTCTGGGTATAGCCTACTGGTCCCCAGAGCGTCTGGGTATAACACCCTATACTGACTAACGCTGGAACGCCACTGTGAGCTACTTCCATTGAAATGAATAGCTAGGGGCCGGCCGGCCCCTAGCTATTTATATAACTAATGCTCAAAACCCACTATTCTTTAGTCAAAACGGACCCGAGTTGCAACTGTGCTTTGATTGGACCGCTTTCTTTTTCTGTCTACACCAATCTCTTTGTTGCTATATATGCGTAGAAGTGCTGCGATGCGATTGTGAGCGCTTGTAGATCTGCCGTTTCAGGCTAACGTTTCCCTCCAGAATACAGACGATGGGGTTCAAACGGTTGAACTGCCTTTAGTTCTAGGATCTATCAGAGCCCCACGAGGCTGTCCCGACTATAGAACCCACATCCATCCAACCCACCGATGGTGACGTTTTGACGCAAGCGCATCATCAACGTTGTGCCAATTCTCAGTCAGCCCTTTTGCTAATCGAAGGGTGAATCTGGGGGGGGGCGTTTTCCCTTCAGCTTCTTCTTTCTTACTGAAAACAGTATGAGATGCTGATTGGTCAGGACTCGACACGGTGACGCATCGATATACACTCCACCGACCGTGTCAACACTGTCTGTGACCTTCTGGCAAAATCATTAACCACCACCATGTCAACTGTAGGCATTCTCTCTCTCTCTCTCTCTCTCTCTCTCTCTCTCTCTCTCTCACACTCTCAATGTCTCTCATCGGTCATATTCACACACACACGCACGCACGCATGCACGCACGCACGCACGCACGCACGCACACACACACACACGCACGTACACGGGCGGTTATGCAGGCCATGCACACTAATACATTTTGCCGAGATAGCAATCACACATTTGTCATATCCACTACCTTGGCACCACTCACCTTGGAAGGTATGTCATTGTTGTTAAGGTCAATGGCACATACGTGTGTGTATGTGTGTGTGCGTGCGTGCGTGTGTTTATGTGCGTGTGCGCACACACACGTGTAGTTGCACATGCATGCATGCACTCTCTCAGAGTTAAATGGCCACTAAGTGTGTTTCACTGTGAGGTCATTCCCTATGGATTGTGCAGGACGGAGAGCCTCTATGATTCATGGTGAATGGACCTCCATAACGGCACGGAGTATTAATAGATATAGGTCACCTCATCAATGGGCCTGCAGGTCAACATCTCAAGGCACCAACTGTATATTCATTCATACAGTATATTTATTATATAGCAAAACTCACAATGCTGCATGAGCTCTATGATATTATTATGCCCAAAATCAGGCCCGGCAGGTTGAAAAGAAAGAAAGAAAGAAAGAAAGAAAGAAAGAAAGAAAGAAAGAAAGAAAGAAAGAAAGAAAAGAAAGAAAGAAAGAAAGAAAGAAAGAAAGAAGAAAGAAAGAAAGAAAGAAAGAAAGAAAGAAAGAAAGAAAGAAAGAAAGAAAGAAAGAAAGAAAGAAAAGAAAGGGAAGAATTGGGTTATGGAATTTTCCCGTGTATTGGGAAATGAGTGTACAAAATGTGTACGTAACAGTAGGCTAAGACAAGCTAGCTCACTTCACTGTGTTCTTTTAATTCACAGCTGAAAACTCATTAGTACACAAAGGCTGTCACTGTCTTAGACCCTCGCATTTATGTATGTATTATTTAGTTTGTACTTGTTTACCTTAAATTTGTATTAAAACTGTTGTCGTTTCATCTTGTTGCACTGCATTTTATTATGCCATCAGAAAGCACCTTGTAACTTTGTTTTGAAAGTGCTTTATAAATAGTTGATTATTATTATTATTATTATTATTATTATTAAAAAAAAAGAAAAAACGAGGCACACCATTCCTGTGCAAATCATGGCCTACTGTATATGAATGAATCCACTTCATCCACTGTAAACGTGTTCATTTAAATCTGAGAAGGAACCCGTGTAGGATTGTGCTGGTGCAAAAAAACAATCAAACAATCAATCAAACAAACAAGCACATAAACAAAACAAAAAAAACCTCTTACAAGTACAACAAAACATAAACAGGAGAATAATAATAGTACCATCATCCACATGACATATCGTTTAACAACACATGTGGAGCATCGCCACATGACATATCGTTTAACAACACATGTGGAGCATCGCCACATGACATATCGTTTAACAACACATGTGGAGCATCGCCACATGACATATCGTTTAACAACACATGTAGAGCATCGCCACATGACATATCGTTTAACAACACATGTGGAGCATCGCCACATGACATATCGCTCAACAACACATGTGGAGCATCGCCACATGTGACATATCGCTCAACAACACATGTGGAGCATCCCCACATGTGACATATCGCTCAACAACACATGTGGAGCATCCCCACATGTGACATATCGTTTAACAACACATGTGGAGCATCGCCACATGACATATCGCTCAACAACACATGTGGAGCATCGCCACATGTGACATATCGCTCAACAACACATGTGGAGCATCCCCACATGTGACATATCGTTTAACAACACATGTGGAGCATCCCCACATGTGTTGAGCACGTGCGTCGAGTTTGTGTTGTTGAGCTTCAACACAAAGATACATATTGATTAGGACAGGTGTGCATTGTGGAAACGCACCTTTGAACACACTGAGGCGTACACGTAACCATTAACCCATTCTGGGCAGGAACCCCTCTTGGTGTTTTAAGCTTACTGTATTCTTTAGCTATTGAAAAATAGCAGATCTACAAGCTCATAGAGCGGCACCGAGTGTTGCGCTACGAGCTTGAGCTATGAGCTATTTCGACGTCAGGCCTAAATGGGTTAAGCTTTACACCTCAGCACTGATTAGCTACACCTGGCCTTTCGGGGCACTGCTCCATGGATTGGTCTATAGAACAGGCCCGGGGTTCTATCCAAATCTACACACTTTTCAACTCCAGACAACGCTCATTATGAATGAACCACTTATGCCTATATATCAGGGGTAGGCAATTTGGTACCCGATGCCAACATTGGCACAAAGGAGGGTGATCACTACAAGGTGAGAGAATGTGAGAGAGAAGACTTTTGGTTTAACAACCAAAGCTCACAAAAAGCTTGTAGAACGGCCATTTTCGTGTATAGCCAACCTAATAGGGATACACTAAACTAAGCATGGGGACCCCCCCCCCCCCCCCCCCACACTTTGTGAGAAGCACCCCGATATGAAGCGATAATGGTTTGACAGCCCAAGCCGCGTGGACATCCATGCAGGCAGTTATTAGCAGCTGTTGCCTGACCATCATTAGATTGTCTCTCTCTCTCCCACACGCCTTGTTTTCCTCCCCCCGTCAGCCTGTTATGCAACAAACCGGGCGGGAGGATGAGTCACTCTGACTCTACTCTGCCATGCTTCAGTGACGTGCGTCTTGCGTGCTCTCGCTCAGCGGCGGCAAGTAACTGAGTATACACACTATACTCAAGTACTACTTGAGTATACCCCTTTTTGACTTGAGTATACGTCCCATCTTTTCAATAATTCATACCTTTTCAATAACCACATGAAGTTCATGAACCCTCATGTCCTCTATTATTCTGCGAAATTCAGCGAGAATAGCACGTCTATACAAGCTCACGATGCATGTAGCGTTGTGAGCTTGCAGGTCTGCTATTTATATAGCAAATATTTGGTATAGAAGGAAACAGGTAGATGTCTTATTGGTCCTATCTTGGGCACGCCTTTACCATTTATCCCTAAACTTATTTGACATATTTTACTATCTTGAAAAACATTTTTAAAATATCTACATCGACACGTTGTGAGCTATTTGAACCATTTTAAATGATTTCATTTTGTTTTTCAAAATAGTAAAAAAAAAAGGCTAATTAGTTTAGGGATAAGGGGAAAGGATTATCATATTAATTGCTTAAGTTGTGGTACATCAATGAAAGGCACATAATGCCATTTCTTGTGTTCATATATACTGTAACCATCATGTCATCAAACAGAATTCATACTCTCAACAAACACTTACACACAGCAACCACTTCCATATATATATACTGTATATATATCAAAGCACACATTTGAGGGAAAAACCCAGGTTATGTATAAAAGAACGAAAGAAAAAACATTCAGTATACCAGAACAACACGATACAATGGGGCACATGGCTACTGCGATTTGCACTCATGTCAGTGAAATCTCTTAAGGAGAGGTTGTTCAAACTTATAAAGATCAAACCGTATGTTCACAAGCACAAGACAATGACGGCTTGTTCGTGTGATCAAAATGTGGGGAAAAATAATAAAAAAAACGAATTTAAAAAAAAATCCAGAAAAAAATAGGGATGGATTAAACTTGAATTAAACTTTCGGGCTTACCTTCCTCATTCATTGTGTGATAATATTTTAGTTTTCCATAAGTCCCAAGCTCTACAACATCACAGCAAAAGACAAGGGTAAGGAGGCAGCGACACAGAGACAGACAGGAAAGAGTGAACATGAAAAAACATAGAAAAAAACAACATTTTCTGCAGGTTTCTAATTATATCACGAACAACACACAAGAAGCAACACACCAAGGTTATTATAGTCGACTAAAAGTAAGGAAATAATGACTATAACTATAATAATTGGGAGTTAACTGGAATTTATAAAAAAACCAAAAAAAACGATTATTATCAAAAAGGATAACCAAGTGAAACGCTACGGGAACCCCTTTTGGTGTTTTAACTA
Organism: Protomyctophum parallelum; assembly: GCF_964188405.1. Lineage (NCBI taxonomy): Eukaryota > Metazoa > Chordata > Actinopteri > Myctophiformes > Myctophidae > Protomyctophum > Protomyctophum parallelum. Next base: position 13,372,458 of record NC_139716.1, on the reverse strand, counting down.
AGCATTATGTTATACTTTAGCTATTGAAAAATAGCAGATCTACAAGCTCATACGAGCTTGTAGGTCTGCTATTTTTTTTTTTATCGTGAAAATGCGGCACAAATCTTTGAATATATATTCTTTCAGAGCGAACGTTTTTTTTATTTCGACGTCAGGCCTAAATGGGTTAACTAACTAAAATCATAGATATGACTAATCCGTCCGTATTACAACACAAATAAATAGAAATGAAAACACAAAAACTAAAAGGAAACTAGACTAGCTAGGCATTTCAAAAAAATAACAACAAACTACAAAAATAAATGAAATTGAAAACATGCAAATTTAAATGAAAGTAAAGCTTGTTGAAAACCTTCTAAACGATAACCCTGTCGCAGTGGCGCACGCTGCAGGGTCCGGAGGGTCAACTTTAAACCGTATATAGTGTATAGAAACCAGTGGTGGAAGGAAAAAAAAGTACACAAATGTTTTACTTCAGTAAAACTATCAAATACTGCAATATATAGTAGAACTACTCCGTCACGTCAAGTAAAAGTCCGGAATTCAAAGTTTTACTTGTAGAAAAGTACAAGAGTATTGGCTTCAAAATGTACTTAAAGTACTAAAAGTAAAAGTACTCATTGTGCAGAATGTCTCATTTAAAGTTTTCAAATTTATAATAATCTTTTGAAAAAATAGCAGATCTACAAACGTGTATATCGGCTGTTTTCAAATGGCCGGAATGTGTATATATAGGGCTGAAGTGGGTTAATGTACGTTTTGTAATAATAAACCAAAATCTACAAAGTAAAGGCCTATTCATAGTCTGGATTTTCGGTGGTGAGGTGACCACCGCTCCGGTGGTGAGGTGACCACCGCTCCGGTGGTGAGGTGACCACCGCTCCGGTGGTGAGGTGACCACCACCGCTCCGGTGGTGAGGTGACCACCGGAGCTGAAATAACGTTGAGCGGTGGCGAGTAAAAACAGAGAGAAGGGCTGAGGGGCGGTGGCGGTGGTTTGCTCTTCACCGCGGCTCGTGACGTCATGTTGTAGTTCGGTGGTCACCTCACCACCGAAAATCCAGACTATGTATGAGCCTTAACTAGTACAACTAAAGTTATCAATATTCGTACAAATACCTAAGTACCTAAGTAACAATAAGTACAAATACCTCAAAATTGCACTTATAAGTACAATACTTAAAGTAAAAGTACTGAGTTACTTTCCACCACTGAACATTGACCCCTTGGGACTCTGCAGTGCCGACACAAGTACTGGACACACAGCGAGAACCTCCCCAAGTGTACTCTACTGCAGCAGGGCAAAACAAAGCAGCAATGACTTAATGACAGACACGTATACACAGTAACATATCCTTCAAATAAAAATAGCTCCTGTTGAACTGAATAATATGCAATAACATACAGTGCTGTAAAACGTGTCCAATTGGGACTCCGGTGCCAATGATGACCCAGTTTTGATCGGCCAGTAGAAGCGAGTTCTAATATAGACACTCGGTGCATATGGTCCAATTATTTTTTTGGTATTCATTAATGTACATATTAACGTATATACCACGACACAACACATGTATATACTTGTGTAAAAAGACGATGAAAAACACAAATGTTGCCAGGTGGACTGGTGTGAACTGAACATGCAACAAAAGAGATGAGAGGCCTCCACTCCTCTACTACACACACAGTACACACACACACAGTACACACACACACACACACACACACACACACACACACACACACACGTATGGGTTGTTCAAAGCCGGGGGGGAGAGGAGGAGGAGGAGGGGGGGGGGGAGGGAGGGAGGGAGGGGGGGGTATTGATGATGAGTTGGCGTTTTGTTTGTGTACACACAGTGTGAAACAACAAACAATTATTTTGATTCCCTTATACTGTTGTGTATAGCGACTGTGTTACGGTATATATATATAAGTATAAGACAGTCAGCACATCTATTTGATGAAAGAGTTGGGAATTAAAACCTGACGCAGTATAAGCTGAACACTAGAGAGGAACACAGGAATAGAAGCAAGACACCGCAGGAGTGCTACTGTATAACCTTCCTCCCCCCTCCCTCTGTCTCTCTCTCTGTCTCTCCCCCCCCCCCCCCTCTCTCTCTCCCCCTCTCCCCCCTCTCCCTCTCCCTCTCCCCCCTTCTCTCTCTCTCTCTCTGAGGTTCTGTCTCGGTGGGAAGGAGTCAGCATCTGTACTGTAAACTAAAGCACTTTTTCCCCACACAGTTTTACACTGGGCCGCCCGGGACCCGTGTTTGTTTGTTTGGGTCGTGCATGGGCACATTTTATTAACACTTGATTCTGTGAAAATAATAATAATAATTGCGAACGAAGGTCATAAATTATTATATACCCTTTCTTTGTGGTTTAATATATATACAGTATATATATATATATATAATTATTATTTTTACAGATACAATGTTTTATGGTCATGGTTCACCAGGAGCAGATAATTGACACCGGCGGGTGAAAAATAAAAGGGGTATAGCAAAAATCGTGGGATAAAAAAAAAGATAAAGTAAAATGATTCACCAGCTATAGGAGCCTGGACGGCTTCATGCAGGTTCCAGGCTTCAAATAATGAATCTAAAATAAATACAAATCTCTATAGCAGACCTACAAGCTCGTAGCGCGCCACTCGGTGGCGCGCTATGAGCTTGTAGATCTGCTATAGAGATTTGTATTTATTTTAGGGGGGGGGGATTAATAGGCTTTCGATTCGTGGCGCCACAAAATGGCCGCCACTGCTACGCCCTATGGTTTATCTATAGCATCATGCGTTGTATTGTATTCCTCCCTCATAGAGGTGTAGTGTTACCATCCTGTACACTATACTTTCTCTATGGAGTCATCTTCTCTATCCCATTCTGGGCGCCCCTTTTGGTGTTAGCATTATGTTATGCTTTAGCTATTGAAAAATAGCAGATCTACGAGCTTGTAGGTCTGCAATTTTCTAAAAATCAAAGAACCACTGACATAGAAACATAGCTTTTTCAGAAAACTGTCAGGATGTAGAAGACATTTTTAGAATCTGATCTCAGGTCAGAATGGGCTAGCATGGAGTCATCTTCTCCATGCCTTCCTTCTCTATACCACTGCTTGGGTAAGTATACTTTAAGTATACTTTCTCTAGCATGGGGCCATCTTCTCCAGGCCTTCTCTATATATACCACTGCTTGGGTACGTATAAGTAGGTCGGAGTGGCTCCTTGTCTGCATCGGCTGAGCAATGAGGGTGTCAGTCCCCAAGTCCCTCGCACGATGCGCTAGAGCAGCGGTTTTCAACCCTTTCAACCCAAAATCAAGGCTCATTAGGTATTCAGCATTTGAGCCACGTACGGACCACCATTTGTGACCAAATTTGACTGAGGGATTACCATTGGATTTTTTTCCCGCTTAAATAAAAATTTACAAAGTAACTAGTAGTAACTAAAGTTTTCAAATAAATGTAGTGGAGTAAAAGTACAATATTTGTATTTCGAGATGTATAGTGGAGTCGAAGTGAAAGTATTGGAAGTTGTAAATACTCAAGTAAATTACAAATGCTTCAAAATTGTACGTAAGTGCAGTACTTGAGTAGATGTACTTTACACCACTGATTACACTTTATCTACACTACCATTATATATTGTTCTCTATACGTTCCCTGTAGTTATGGTGTTCCAGCATACAATAAGGTCAGATTGAAGAGGTCGACTTGGAGGCTTAATCAGCAGTGGCGTGCACAGATAGACACTAGGGGGTGCTAGAGCACCACCTGCCAGTGTGTACAATACAGTATGTGGACCATGGCTCTTGATTAAAAAAAAGCTTCTAATATATTATTTATGCCCCAAAATCTATAAACCTCACACAATTAAGGCAACCGGCCGGTTCCACCCGCTGCACATGGGTGCCCTTTTTTCACTTGAGCACCTGCCCCTCTAAATGAATGTCTGTGCACGCCACTGTTAATCAAGATTTTGGCCAGGACTAGACTGAGCTGTGGACATTGCTCTCTGCCCTTATGTTTCTATGTATGCAACTGTATTTTCTTTTCTGTTTTTGTGTTATGTCAAATGTGTGGGTATGTGCAAACTAACAACTTAATTATCCCTATACTATTACACTGTGTTCCATTATATACTATATACTATACTTACTATTACTACTATTACTACTTAATATATACTATTACTCATGACCTATTTTACCTACTTTCTCTTTCATCATCTGTTCTTCCCACCATTTCCCAAAATGTACAATGGTAGCGGTCATATTTTCAAAACAGGAATTTGGCACATTGAGCCTATACACTAGTTGCAGTGGATGTGTACATGCACGCAGGCACGCACTGTAGTGTAGTGTACACAAATGCACACGCGCGAGCACACACACACACACACACACACACACACACACACACACACACACACACACACACACAACACACACACCCCAGCTCAAAGAGCATCCTGTTCATCTCCGGCTCCTGCGGACTTCAAGTGCCTTGAATCCCATACAAATTGGGCCGAATTGGTTCTGAAGTGCTCTATTGCCGCGAGGTTGGGCCTCTTAACAAGCAACCATGCACTGACTCCGCTCCGAGGGCAATTAGCCCCGCCATGCCATGCCGTCGTGGGGCAAAACGGAGTCATCTTGTTGGGCAAAACGAGAGCTATAGCGATGGAGGAGACATTGTGATGTTGTTGTTTATACGGAAATGCATCGTGTTGTCCTTGCAGGGATGACCTCTGTTTGAGTACAGTGTTTGACTGTGTGAGAGGGTGGGGGGGGAACAGTGAGAGAGAGAGTGGGAGAGAAAGAGAGAGAGAGTGTGTGTGTGTGTGTGTGTGTGTGTGTGTGTGTGTGTGTGTGTGTGCGTGCATGTGTGTGTGTGTGTGTGCGTGCGTGCCTGTGTGCGTATCTTGTGTCTAAGTGCGTGCATGTCTGTCTGCCGGGGGTTGGTTGGGGGGTGTCAGGGAAATTCACAGTCTGTACTGGAGCGAAAGGCTTTTAACATTGATTCTTTCACCCAGCCGGCAAGCCATGGGAGGAGCCAGGAGGGGGGTGGGGTTGGGGGGGGGGGGGTTTGGGGGGGGGGGATAGGGGCTCTGTGCAGCTTGGCAGGGTCCTTACGTAACGTATAAACAAAACCATATTTTTCGATTTCAACGTGAGCTGCTATTGGCTAATAACATGAGAAAGAAATAACAAGTGAGGAGAATTAATTAATAGTAGGCTTATTAGACGCCATCAAAATGTGTACTACTATATACGTGGCTGTAAGAGAAACGGCCTCTCCATTGTCTGTTCATCGCCACATAGAGAGGACACACTGCATCATAAATGTTCAGCCACCGTACAGTACTCAGACATACTGTATGATGTCCCGTCCCGTCAATACAAAGTGACGTAACGACACCAGCAATTTCCAAGGCCGGGACAATGACATAATGATCTGTCGTAAGCCGTCCAATGGGGTCAGCACCCCGCCTCAACCTTGCAGCCCAATCACACACCAGTAGAATGTGATCCCGTTAACGCGGCGTGGCAGAGAGGCTGAGAGGGAAACATGTTAGTCTTCTAGGAGGTGATCCTTTTCCTTTCCCCCCCCACCACGGTTTCATTGTTCAACGCTGTATGCTCCCAATGGGCAGTGGCGTGCACAGACATGTAGAGGGGCAGGTGCTCAAGTGAAGTGAAAAAAGGGCACCTTGTGCAGCGCGTGGATGGAACCGGCCGGTTGCCTTAATAATAGTGTGAGATTTATAGATTTTGCCGGGGCCTAAATAATATATTAGAAGCTTTTTTTATCAAGAATTGATCAATGTCACCATGGTCCACATTCTGTATACTGTATTTATTTTTTTTCCAAAGGGGCACATTTGTCCAGGGGGAAAAGGGCAGGGGGTGCTCTAGCACCCCCTAGTGTCTATCTGTGCACGCCACTGCTAATGGGGTTTGACCACTTTGACGTACTATATATATAGGAGTGCATCCAAAGGTCTTAACCATCAGTGGACACATTCATCTATTCATTTCGTCTTAATGTATGATGAGGTGTATTTTGTAATTTGGCGGTCCTGCTTGAAAACGAGATGGTTCTTCACACGGGTTATTCCTAATAAAGACATTTCAGACATTTAACCTCAGACTTATTTAGGACTAGTATGAGTACGGCTAGCTCCACAAATCACTCAGTCAATTAGGTGACTGAATGGCTACTGTGAAAGGGGGGATGGCTGCTTATTGCCTTGTTATTGACCAAGCGCACACAGCTCTGTCGGTGTGAATTGGTCGAGCAGACTTTAGTCCAGAGCTACAATTTGTGAATGCAAACTCTGAGTCAGTGAGCCGCAGGTTTTGCACCACTAGGCACTGGACCAGCACAAAATGTGTGTGGACAGTGGGCTGAGTCAGCACCAGGTCACCCCCCTAGCCCGATCTGAGAATCTCATCGTCAAATATTCGGGGAAAACAGTGACCCCTGAGAGAGACTATACCCCTAGCCTGGTTCTTTACACTAGCCCAGTAACGTGGGAAAGCACCTCTTGAAAGGGTAGGCGAGCAACAGATGTTTGTAATCAAGATATATATATAGCAATATAGTTGATAATTGGAGCACCGTAAGGTGAGCGGTTAAGGCGTGTACCACATTATAGGCTCAGATGCCTGACAGCGAGTTACCAGTTCGTTTAGGCGGGCCGGGCGGACCTTTGCCTCATGTCACTCCCTAAGACAAGTAAAAAAGATCATAAAAATAATAATAATAATAATAATAATAATAATAATAATAATAATAATAATAATAATAATAATAATAATAAATAAAACATCCAATGCACTATTTAGGGCATTCAATATTGACATCATAAATCAATATCAAAGGCAAAAGGCAAAGTCAAAGCCTAGTTTGACTTTTGCCAAAGCCAGCCTGTTTTATGGTGAGGTCAGCTTTGGCAAATGAATATGCAAAGCCTTACGACAAATGTATAGTTTGTTGTACGACAGTGTTGCTCAACACATACAGTATGTCTTTTCAACTGTAAAAAGTGATGACATTGCATCAACACTATCTTTCAGTTGAGAATGTGGCATTTTTGCTGAGCGATGCAGGTTGCTGTGCGACTGAAGTAAAACATAAATGTTACCACCAACAATACAGACATCACTGTGCGGGGGCAGAATTCACATCTGTAAATGTGACGTGTGTCGTCACTAGAGGAGCTTAGTGCAAGGTGTACTTTCAATTTTCAAAGTGAACGTTGTCTATGTGGAGTGCTGTTCGGATGGCTTGTTTTTGTCCATTCGCTCAGAGTTCAGTGTGGTGAGAGCAACTACTCTCTCCTTTTCACCCCCCCCCCCATCCCTCTTTCTACTTCAATATTTTATGTCTCTCCTAAGTGATATTCTTTGTAGCTCCACATACCAAGGTTTTCTCTTGCAGAAATAGTGCTAAAAAGGGGCTAAAACGATTCTTCTCTTTTTTTTAAGATAACTAATTGAGACATCCTTATCATTATTTATATAAAATATACTTATTTTGCCTATTATGAAAGCCAAACAATATATTCAACCAATATCAATCGTTACACTGGTGACATTATAAGCTTTAAACAATCTGCAATTTTCACTCACTTGCACTCACACACACAAGCTTAAAATTGTAAAAACCAGCTTAACTGCATGTTAGGCTAAATGAACAGGCTAACAACAGCTCTATATGATTACGGAGAATGTTAAGATTTGCGCTTAAAGACCATACCAGCCTTTTTTGACATGTGGGTCCCTTGTCTCTCTTTGATGGGATTTCAGTCCTCAAACACACAGTCCCATGCGTGTAATGTAGCCATTAGCCCTATTTGGAATGAATTGAATGAATTGGACACTATTTTCTATCTGTATGCAAGATAACTACAGTATATCACATCTGCAGTGGTTGAAGGGGGCCTCTCTACACTTCCAGTGTGAAGTTTTGACCCTGGTGTTGGGCAGGACATCTATTGACTGAGTAAGTAGCCGTGCCTGGAGCACATATATAAAGCTCAATATCTCCCCCCGGACTAGCAGGGATTCCTTCCTGTATGAGTGGTACCCCTTGAGGTTAGACCTGGGTTACTAAACTAAACTAAATCTCTCCACCCGTAAAACTTAAGAGACTGAAACTTATTATACCTATTATACCTTTTGAGAGGCATCATGACTTCAATAACAATCGATATATGTCAACGACAGAAAAATATATCTAAAAAACTGTTTTGAGAAATTAAAATCCTGTCAAAGTACGAGTGAGAGGATCCAAATGGGTAAAAGAAAAAAAGGCTGGCATGCATGGTTTTGCATGATGTAAACAACAGCTGCAGCCTGTGGTGTTTGCTGCTACAGTATAAGCCACTCTGCCGTTTTCTCTATAGCCAGGCACACGATATATAATCTCACACGTATTTCTCCCAAAACAATGAAACGTGTAGTTTGTTAGCTCAGAGCTATAACAAATAGGTCTTTTGTTTTTGGGGGAGGATACAGTAAATTAGAGAAGGAACTCACCGGAGTCCGCTACCTCGGAGAGGCTCATTTCAGGGAGGTCCCCTGTTAAACAACACACATTTCTCCAAGTTGGGTTTGGGCCTTGGGGGGAACGCTTCAGGAGCATGAGTCCATATAGCCAGGGGTGCACATAACTGGCGCGCAAAGTGCGCATGCGTTGCCAAAATATTTTTTTTGCGCGGCAGATCAAACAATATGAAGCTCTCTTGCGTACCGCTGCCCGCCAGTACCAACATTTAGTAGCTCTGGTGTCACGTATACTACAAATGTTTATCTACGTCCTGTAAGCAGACTTGTAAGCAGACTAGTGTTGACTAATAATTACAAGTGACTCTTATTTTGAAGAGTTTCGGGTTGTAACCAAGCTGCTATGACAAGTTGTACGTTATTTAGTTCCAAGCGCTAGTCTAACCAACTAAGTAGTAAACAAGAAGCCACATGGATTAATAAACACAAGCTTTTTAGCCTAAGTTAATATGAAAACCATGCATTATGTGACTTAAACAATGTACACACTTTGGATGTACATGTAAATCATGGAACCTCCGCAGCATTAGGTGAGTATAGTTCATTTTATCTGCATGTCTCATGCTGGCTAAATTTAACGTTGTGGTGGTAGTGAGTACACTGTAGACGAGACGTGCAGACACCGCAGTGCGCACCAGACGACGTCTCCAGGTGCTCCTCTGAGAACTATAGCCCCCAAAAAAAAGTCATGTGCACCCCTGCATATAGTGTGCGTCTGTAAGTCCCCAACAACCCCTTTAACATCAACATCCATGGTTTTTACAGCCAGCACCATTCACTCTCCAGCTTGGTGTCAGAGAGAAAATAGTCCATTTTATAAAAATGTGAATTGGTCCTTTATAGATTGCACAAATCAGGAGCCAATCAGAAAGGATGTCAGTTTAGTTTATTTATCAGAATATTTTTCGATCATTTGCGGATGTCTGAGTGTTGATCTCCCAAGAAAAAGGTTAGCTCAGAGCTATAACAAATACCGTATATTTCCAAATAGTAGCCCTGGAGTTTAATATGCAAAATCGTTTTGGACCTGGCCAGGGCATTTAAACGGAACCAGGCGGCTTACAGTATTTGCAGCAGGCTTTTTATTTATTTTTGCACTGTCCTGCACCGGGCCATTATTTGGTAACAATTCCGATTAGGCTGAATAAATGCAAAATAATTGCCCGCGGGCGGACCCAAATTAGCCTGACGAAACTGCAAATAATAACCCCTGGCTTTTATTTGGACGGGGGCTATTATTTGGACGAAGTGTTTTAATACGAAAAGAAACAAGACACCGGGTATTTAAATTAAAAGGAACCGGGCGGCGGCGGGTATTTGAGGCAAGAAGGTGCTACTATTTGGAAACATACGGTAGGTCTTGTTTTTGGGAGAGGATACAGTAAATTAGAGAAGGAACTCACCCGAGTCCGCTACCTCGGAGAGGCTGATTTCAGGGAGGTCCTGCACTGTTAAACAACACAACATTTCTCCAAGTTGGGTTTGGGCCTCTTGGGGGAATGCTCAGGAGCGTGTGTCCATTTGGCATGCAAGTCCCCAACAACACCTTTTAACCCTTTAACCTCCCCATCATGGCTTTACAGCCAGCAGCACCGTTCACTCTTCAGCAGCTTGGTGGTGTCAGAGGAAAATACTATAGTCCTTAGTGGTGGATTCTATATATAGGCACGGGTTTGGTGGATTTCATTGTTTTAATAAAATGTTGAATTGGTCCTTAATTAGATGCACATAAATCCCGGAGCCAATCACAAAAGGATTCATTATGTTATCTGTCAGTTTAGTTTTTCATTTAGTTTTTTGTGACCAAAGTCTTTATTAATCATTTTTTCATTTTGATGAATTGAGTTAAGATTTTTTCTTTTTTTTTTAGGACATTCCGATCATTTGCGGATGTCTGAGTGTTGATCTCATTATTCCGGGGAGACTCCCAGACTTTCTTGAAGAGTCATGTCAATATTACACGTTTCTCCGGGGAAACCATGGGTATACAGAATGTGCCTATAACTGCTCAAATAGTGCAAATCGATAATAGTTTGATGAGAACAGCTTGGGGTAAAAAGCTTGTTGAGGACTAACTAATTTTAGCCCGTTGCCATTAATTGCTCTGTCAAGCTCCTATTGACTTCAAGTCCAAAGGAATGGCAGTTGAAAAAGGGCTGACACCTTTTCCTCCAAAACGCTCTCTATGCAAACAACAACCGCGTCACGTTAAAGGCCGACTGATTATTGAACTCCCCCTCATCCCTTCATGCTGGTCTTTACTATATTTCACTTGACTTTATAATAAAAAGAGACTAATTGGTACAGTAAATGATAGTGGTCATAAAACTACAGGGGCAGAGCTTTAAGATATACTGTACAGACAAGACCAAGTTGGTTAGCATAAACACAGTGGTTCTCAAAGTGGGTTCCAGGGACTTAAATGGACCCTTAATACAGGTCTGTAACTCTGAGAGTTTTCACATGATGGAACCAAAATAGACCCGTTTACATGTAGGGTCCATTTGGTTCCATTTGTACACTCTCAGAGTTCCAGGGGGTCCTTGGTTTTGAGAACCACTAACACATAGATTAAGATTACTACAGTTTTAAAGAGGTACAGAGGAGGAGAGAGAGAGAAACAGGGGGTCATGGGGAAACACGATGGTCATGGAGGTTTTTCTACAGAGAGAATATAAAACCCACAGAAGATAGAACAAATACAGTACTCGGACAGCACAGAGAAGAGTGGACATAACTCCAGAGATGTTGTACAGTAACATGTTGGACAAACGGTTTGTGGGCAAATGGGGTTTTGCTCCCAGACTGTTGGAATGACCACACACATAGTTTTGGGGGGAGGGAGAGGAGGAAACAGAAATTAGAGAAGGAACTCACCGGAGTCAGCAAATTCTGAGGGGACAGTAGAGGAAAATAGAGATGAGAGAGACAGAGAGAAAAAGATAAAAACCACAGGGTAACGTAAGCTGATAGGAAACATTGCATCATTTGGACCGAATCAAAGAAAAAAAGTACATTCTGAACAGGTCAACTTTGTCAGATGAAATTAAAGGTGACAGCGGGAAAATAAATAACCGTTGGGAAAACAAACAAACAAACAAACAATTAAATATGTTAGGTTAGATTTATAGGTGAATAAAAACAGATGATAAGTTAATTCAGGGATTTGAGCTTTACGGCACGTGCATGCATGCATGCTGAAGCATACACAACGCGTGCACGTGCACACACACAACACGACAAAGACGTAAGCGCACGCGCGCACGCACACACACACACACACACACAGTCGCACACACAGTCGCACACACGCACACTAACATCAGAAACTGTGGAACTGACAGTAACCAGCCTCAACAACCAACCGACTTATTTACAGAAGTGTCTATGAAAAATGCATAGGTTCTGCAGCGCTGCTGGCTCTCTCCGCATCCCCACCAGAACTCGTAGCACGCAATAACGAGTATAGCACTGACTTGGAAATGCTCTCTCTCTCTCTCGCTCTTTCTCCCCCCCCCCCTCCAAACTTTCTCACGGCAAAGACCGACAAAGCGATGTTGGTACGTCGATGTGCATGGATGGCATAGACTCACTCCCTCCTTATCTCTGGGGTATTATAACCAGGAGGGACATATATAGTTTGTTCTGTTTGTTCCGTCTGCAAATTATCCACGTTATAGTTTTGCGGCTAATCGATGAAATCCAGAAAAAGAAGCAGGAAACCTTATACACCATTTTGTCAGGTCTATTGTTGGAAGCAGATTTGCCTACTAGACCATTTTGAAGTCAGGATGCAAACCATTGCTCAGCAGGAACAACAACACACAATTTGGACAAGGGCAACTGTGTGGACAAGATAAGATATTAATTTGCAGAACAAACAGAGTAAAAAATAAAATATAAAGCAGTATACTGTATGCTGTAAGCTCAGTTTATATCTCCATTGCACGACCGTGTCACTCTCTGAAAAGAAGACATTCAAGCTGATGCTTGGTAGAAGTTCTGCTCTTTTTTGACAAACGACACTGTCAGGCAAAGGAGTATAAAGTAGGCATTGCTTTGATAGATAACATAAGGATAATGCATTTCAGTTTGAGCACATATTTTGAGGACATTATGTTTGTCAATTCCCTAACTTATATGTACGGTACAAGACTGAGTAGTCATCTCTTTTCCATCAACCTTGTGTTACTTTTGTAGATGGTATGGCCATTACAAGACATATCATCAACTAACATTCACATGTAGATAATCCAACTATGCATGCAGAAATGTCAAAGAAATCCCCTGAAGAAAACACTCTGTGCTCTCGATCTGTGAGCAGGCTTAATATCAACATTAATTTGTTTGACTAAGGATTAAAACCAATCACAACAAGTGGCTCAACAATCACATGAACGAGGGCGCAGTGGGGGCAGTATATCACATCAGCCCAGATGATGCCTTTCGTTGTCATTTACTGCCCTAAAAAAACATTAAAGTCCATAGACGTGGCTGGCAAAATAAATTACGTACAGTATAACTACCCTAAACAAACTAGACTTGGCTGGCGACCGGTTATATTTAATTAGGCTCTAAACAAACATTAAACGTCCAGTAGACTTAGCTAACCACATGATGTAATTACAGAGAGCCATGCAGTGGAGATAGGGGCTAGTGCCCCTCAAAAATTTCAAAAAAGGGTGACATTATCTTTGACAGTCGTTCCATACAGTCTGCCTCGGCGCCTGTACAGCATAGCTGTCTGCTTATTGCACGCTATAAGTTCCTTTTCCCCATTAGCTTCCTTTTTTTTGGGAGGGGCTGGAAAATATATAGCGAACCTAGTATAGCGTCTTCACAGGTGTATTAACATTAACATCAATTCCCCGTGCCAAGCTACGACACTGCCATTTAGCATTTCCTTCAGCGGCTAGGCTAATAGACTTTCATCCTGGATTAAAAGGGAAATGATCTCTTCCCAACACTTTGGTCTTCATGCGAGACTGAGCCTAGCATCTTCTCACAGATGCTCACTTTCTAAACGGTCTACCGAGGGATAAATGTGACATACGGTACCATGTCATGTATGGATTAACAAGGTATACATATATGGCTGACACATTTAAAACACCCTCGTCCCTGCTAACTGCTAACTTGGAAGACACTGGATTGTGGCTTTGGTATTCAAGGGTGTCACATTTATCATTGGTTTGACTATCAGCGATACAGAAGTGGATATATGGTGATTCATAGCTACCAAGAGAGAGCAAACCAGTAGTTCAAACCACCAATAACATGTTTTAGGTGCTTATGAAAACGCCTTGCTTCCAGTGAAAGAGACAGCTGCCGTGAGTGTACATTATTGCCATGTCAATTGGCGCCTAAACAAGAGGCTCATCAGTCCCCAAATCCAGGGATATTTATTATATGACCTTTATCCTACTTTGAGAGAGCAAGAGCAAGCCTGTAAAAAAGAAAATCTTATTATCTATCCCTAAAGTGATCAAACTGAAAATGAAGAAGATATGACCACTTCCGTATCACCATATCAGATTCAAAAGGAAATGTTATGCACATCACATTCACATCCATGTATTTTGTCGCTGGTGCACGACACAAAGACTTTAAGTAACAGCATCAGAGGAAAACACCCGCACGACACAAATGTTTCTCTGTGCAAACATTGCACAGTAACAATGTCCTTAAAACTGCTATGCAGACCCTTTTAAAAAAACATGAAAAATGTAGTCTCAAAACAAAATACTCACATTTACACTTGTTTATTTGGGCTCACATTAAAATAGAATTAAAAAAGTGCAGCGGCAAAGAGCCTTCCTCAGGCGCTCTGATGGTCTCGCGTAGCCAAACAACTATTCCACAATCTCCGAATGCTACTGTACATACAGTAGAGTCTGGAACTACACCTCCCGAGATCAGAGTAAGGAAGTTGCCATTTCCGTCCACGAAAATACATTTAAAAATATCTTTACATTTTTTTCCCCCATTTCTGCTAAGCAGCAAGCTATATAATAATTATGCTTACATGATTCCTATTCATATTAGGATAAATTTGCGCGACTGTAAAGACGAAACGGAAGTGGGGGGGGGGGGGGGGGGGGAGTCTCCCAACTTCCGCTTTAGATTTCACTCATGATCAGAGCTTCCGGACGTTGCTCCAGACTGTATGACGGAAGCGTTTGAAAATTGCGAGAGGCCACAGTCTGGCAACGTGAGACTACAGTGCTCTGAAGAAGGCTCTTTTCCAAAACATGTACGATTTCTGTGTGTGTGTGTGTGTGTGTGTGTGTGTGTGTGTGTGTGTGTGTGTGTGTGTGTGTGTGTGTGTGTGTGTGTGTGTGCGTGTGTGCGCGCGTGCGTGCGCGTGCGTGTGTGTGCGTGCGTGTGTATTGGAGGGACACAATTGCCATCGACTGTTCTATTTACTTATTTATTTCCCCAGACTGGTGTTGGTCTAGCGCAGTTCGTCTAGATGGCATGCTCGCCTCTCGCCGCAACGACCGCTCCGTTTCTGGCTACGTGCAGTCGCTCTCTCTCAGTCTCAACTCGATCAACGAGGCGCCAGACAAGCTAATACACAACAAGTCGTTTGTCTTTGTAATATGCTGGCTGTGGGTGTGAAAGAAGCAAGAATCAAGTGCTGCTATGACTGACTGACTGACTGATCAGATTACTCTGCAGCGCAATATATGGGCTGAACAAACAACGTTGTTCCCCCGTCAGTTAAAGTGTGACTCAAAGTGCACCGTGGCATGTACGTGTGACCGTGGATTCCTTATTAATCGAGGTGAAAACACGCAATTAAATGTCATTGCCGGTGTCTCTAATTGTAGGCAGCTACAGCGTGGAGTATAGGAGGTGATTATCTCGCAGACTGTGTTTAAGCCTT
Source organism: Protomyctophum parallelum (assembly GCF_964188405.1). Lineage (NCBI taxonomy): Eukaryota > Metazoa > Chordata > Actinopteri > Myctophiformes > Myctophidae > Protomyctophum > Protomyctophum parallelum. Next base: position 13,356,996 of record NC_139716.1, on the reverse strand, counting down.
TTAGGTTTCTTTTCTTAATTTACGTCTGCTCCACTCAGATATCGGTCCGTCATTTTGAACCATGTGTAGATAACTAATCTATTATGTTCATTATTTATTCTGACTTCATTATTACTATAGTGATGTTTATTGAAAGAGAGAGAGAGAGAGAGAGAGAGAGAGAGAGAGAGAGACATGTGAGCAGAATAAATGTGTGAATGTGAGTATTTTTCCTCCTTGACCTTTCTTGCCGTTTGGAACGTTGCTCACTGGGTTGTGTGTTTATAGCGTTCCACGAAGCCCACATCAGTTGAAGCACAACCTCCTTTTATAAATCATTTAATTTTTTGTATCATTTCTTTGATATATCAAGTATCATTGACAATAAAAGCCTCTTTGAGCTATAATGTGAATATGTGGGCTCGAGTAGTGACTCCACTACACCGTGTGCCCCTCTGCGCTGTGACGTCATGTGGGTCAACCAATAGCAAGACAGCTCGTAGCGCGCCACTCGGTGGCGCGCTACGAGCTTGTAGATCTGCTATTTTTGAAAAAATCGAAGAACGACTGACATGGAAACATAGCCTTTTTCAGAAAACTGTCGGGATGTAGAAGAAATTTTTTAGAATCTGATCTCAGGTCAGAATGGGTTAATCAGACCAGTGTGTGTCCAGTGGAAACCTCGTATGAATCTGATCTCAGGTCAGAATGGGACGGGCGGGTTTACCTTCGCTTAGCGGGTCCAGGGTGTGGATCATCAGCTGGAAGATGCTGTTCCTCATCAGGCTGTTGTGCAGAGAGGCGGAGCTCCCTCCCCTCTGGAGGCGGGGCCTGGCCTGTTTGGGGACGAGGAGCAACGCGTCAGCCAATGGGTGATGTCGTGATTACAGTGATGTCATGATGTCATCCTTTCAGTGATGTCATGATGTCATCCTTTCAGTGATTACCAGTACAAAGTATAGTGTAACCTGTCCCTAGTAGTGTATAGGGATCTGCTTCACATGCAGAAGCGTCACATTAAATAACCTGTTCAACGATATAGTCTTGAAAACATTGTTTTGGGGTGCATTTGTGTGCGTGTGTGTGTGTGCGTGTCTATGATTTTGCATTTAAATCTATGATTATGCATTTAAACATTATGCATTTAAAGCATGCCAGCAATGAGTAAAACGCTCCCAAAAAAATTGTAGTCTTCATGACAGATCTAGGGACCACAATCTGCATTCAAAGATGTTCCTATAGAAGCTGTCTGTCATTGGTCGAAATTACTAACCAATCAGGAGGTAGACAGGCAAAGTCGACCAATGACTAAGCTTCTAGGAAAATCTTTGAATGCAGATTGAGTCACAGAGACTACATTTTTTTGGGGAGCGTTTTGCTCATTGCTGGCTGTCTGAATACAAAAAATAAATAAAATTAAAAAGGTCATTAAAATGTTGACATATTATTCATTATGTTCCTGATTCACACCAAACAAAGTACTTATTTTCTATCAATTAGCCTACACAGCCAATGAAGCTTAGAAAACAAGTCATCTTTTTGGGCGAACTACTCCTTTAACGTCACATTTTGCAGCATGACAGGGAAGCAAGCTTAGATTATTTTCATTTCACTTTCACTTTATTTTATTTTTTACTTAATTTCTTACAAAAATACATATACAAGCTATTTGCTCACAAATCTATTGCATCTATTTTTATTATTATATATTATTATTATGAATATACAGAATTACAACAATAATAATAATAATAATAGCTAGTATCATTATATTAATAATAGTAATAATAATAATTTTATTATTGCAATTTTCTTTATTTTATTTGTATACCGTTGTCCACAATATAATTGAGGACAAGTACAAGTACAAAATCCTCATCTGCAGTATAACCACATTAAGTGTATACCATGCAACCCCGACAAATCTATATACACTGCGCTAAGGGTTGAGGCAAGCATTCTCAGTTAAGTACACCTTTGAGTTATCTGGGTTTTCTTCTCTCAAATTAACCCAAGGGAATCCTCACAAGGTCACTCTGGCGGTTTAAAGCTGAACTTGAGAACGGTGGGAAAGCGGCCACCATTGCAGGTGGCAGCTGTTTGGAGCATACATGCCCGCCTTTGGCACGCCCACCGACGATGCGTAGGCACAGTCTGGAAGGTGTCAGCTACTAATTCACAAGCCCATATGGGTGTGAGCGGGGCGACAAGGGAGAGACAACAGACCGGCGCGGCGTGCCAAATGACAGGAGAAGGCGGTTTAGTGGCGACCAACTGAGAATGCTTCCGTGCAACATGGCTGCGACAAACCGCTATGATCTGGCTTCTGAACTTGGCTTGTTCTTTTTTTATAACCCATTTGGTTAAAAATATCTATATATATTTTTTAACCATCTCGGGGCTTAGAAGCTTCTAAGAAAGAATCTGTAAAAATATGCAGTGTTAATGGAATTCTTTTTTTCATTTTACACTCCCAGGCCTCATACACGCGTATCAAAACGAACATTCTGTGTTCCGTCTGTGTTTCATGGCCCCCTCCCCCCATCAAACACAAGTGTTTGGTCAAACCACGTGACTTCCATTGGAAAAGCATTGGTGGCGGCCCGTGAAACAAGACAGAACACAGAAGTGTGTGTATGAGGCATCAGAGGGTAAAAATGAACACATTTGACTGTGTTTTCATAAAGTACCGCTCATGCAGCGACCGCTCGGACCGAGCGTGGCTGGCCACCGTTCGGATAAGCATAGCCCGCTCATTGGATCGACTTCACGCTCGACAGTGCGGTTCCGTCGTGGGTATATACGCGGCAACACGCCACGCGAGTGTGAAGTCGATTGGATGAGCGGTTCGCGAGATATATAATACTGTACCGCCGCGTGGCTGTTCGTATAGCGGAGCCACTTCCTGGAGAACCGCTCATCCGATCGACCGGAGCAGATCGGATGAGCTTCATGGTTCTCGAGCTCTATGCAGACAGACGGACATAATGTACATACCTGTACATACACAGATTCCTGGAATTCATAGATAGACATGGCATGGATCAACACATTGTTTGTCATACTGCTATTTTCCTGTTTTGCATGCTGTGTATACAATAAGTAGCTAATTTTGCTGATGCTCTCATGACTGAGCATGTATACTAATGTATGTATAGTACAGTACAGGGCAGTGGTTCTCAAACCCTTTCAGGCCGTGACCCCAGATAATAATCATATTTGAACCTCCCACCCGGACACATTAATAATCATATTTGAACCTCCCACCCGGACACATTAATAATCATATTTGAACCTCCCACCCGGACAAGCACAGGAATTGTAGGAGTTGAGGCATTTGACTAAATGTTGTGAAAATAGCCGATCTAGAAGCTCGCAACTGAGTTTGCGAGCTTCTAGATCGGCTATTTTCAAAAAGTTTGCCCTCTTTTCTTAGGCCGATATTATTTGACAATTTGGCTGCGATGTTTGATCAGTTTTATAGTGTAGTAGATAAGGGGTATAAAACCACAATCCAGCTATACCACATACAGCATTGGAAGATATCTAATGAACATTGTCCCATGCTGACACGTCATGCAGCGCATGAAAGTGAAGGAGACGGACAGATATAGACCAGAGGGGTCTGCTGACCTTTTGACCCTCAAGAATGGTCTCAATTCCTGCACCAGTGACATACTTGTGTGCACAAAATGTACACACTCCAACAGGAACTGTCCAAATTCCAACCATTGGCCCAATGTTCATAATTATGTACAAAGAAGTACAATTTATTGACTTTTCCCTACAGACTCAGAGACTCAGTCCCATGGGACACCCTTGTACCTTAAAGACTTGATTCCATTTCGGCTGGATAAAGTGTCATCGCCACAGATCACACAATGACTTTGGATATGTCAAAGGTGGAATGTTCCACTCAGTCACAAAAGCATTCATTCACAATTCCTGGACCCTCAATTGGAAATATGACATTCACTGTACAATAAATGTAGATTCATTACATTTATACATGTAAATACAGATTGTGTGTTATGTGAAATCTAAAGCCATGAAAAAGTGCATGCGTATACTCTTTCCCAAAATGAACTTCAAAGCAACTTTGGCTCACGAAAACATGTTGACGGCGTTTGGAAATGTCACGAGACATCTCAATGTCTCCATCTTGCAAAGAGAGTGACATACAGAGTAACTGAGCCATGTATTGCACAACGAAGAGAAACTATATATTAAGGAGGCAGACGAAGAAAAAACTAGGATTAGTGGAGTCCATGAAGACCGGATGAGGGGAGAGGAAAGGAACGGACGTCTGATGAGAGGGTCTTGGCCACATCGCTACACAGACCAGCTCCCGACGCTCTGACCTAAGCGTCCCAGGCAACCCCCGGTACTACATCGACCAGCTCAGGGGTTATAGCCAGACCAGCAATCGAACCCCTGCCGCTTGCGACGCAACCTCTCTCTCCCTCAGAAGACCCCAGTCTGTCTCTCTCTTCTCAAAGATCACCAAACGCTCAGGAAAGTGATGCATTTTACATCAAGTTTCTAAGTTCATGGCAAGGAACATTACTTATCATATAGATATTTCATTATCATTTGATTTGTTTCTTCAATTCTATTTGAACCTGTATTAACCCTTGTTTAAGAATTCGTTTGATTATTGTTCTACTAAGTTTGTCTATAAGCTTAGGTGTGGAAATAAATTGATTCATTTTTTAAAACAAGTCTATTATTTGCTCAAGAGTTGAACTTACTGGTTTTTGACACATGCAAAGTAAGAAAGGCTATGTAATGGAAAAGACCTCTTACCTTCAGATTCCATAGATTTATTAAGATAAAATAATAATTGATTATTTTATAATCTTTTAATTGTTATATTAGTGGTTTAACTTAAAGGCTAAATACAAATCAATCTGGTGCTTATTCCTAAGCTCATTTCACTGGTGCCCCTTCTTAAATTCAGATTGATTTTGAGTCTTAATTTTTGAACTTATAATTCATATTTTTATAATTATGAATTACACTAATATAAAGTCTACCGGATTAAATGTAACACCATACATACTACATAATGGTGCCCCGTGTGAGGCCCACCTATGGTCAAATCGACAATAGGATTTCAACCTTAAACCCTTGTTAAATCGGCTCCACACTATGACATGGAGTGAGGCCAATTTAACATCCTTGCTTTGCTGATGTGTCATCAACAAAATGTTTTTCTTTTAGTGGGTTCAACTATGAGCAATTAAACCTTGTTAAGGTACATATTGGAACTTGACGTCTCATCCAATTACCTTAACCTTAACAACCTTAAAGATAATTGATCATTCAACAGGCAGTTGAAAGTCTTGCTTGACTGTCTTAGCCTGTGAAACTTAATACCTGTGCAGCTCAGTTATTTTTAAGTCAAACTGAGTGCAAGGGTTCCCTGCATGGTCTATCTTGAGAGCTTATATCTATCAGACCCTATCCGAGTCTAACCGTCATCAATTTTGCGCAAAATCGAGTCCACTGACAGAGAAACGCAAAAATAAGCTACTGAATGCTTAATGTTAAAATTCACATTATCGTGTGTTTAGTCCACAATGTGTTTACATTAAAAACAGTCTAATTGCTTAACGTGTAAAGCCACCGTTAATCGTGTGTTAAAGTCCACTTAACGAAGTGAAGAAACGCAAAATAAGCAATTTGGTTCATATTGTGATCTTTCAATATGACCCAATCAAATAAACCACTGTAAATTAATAAATATAGGCACAGCTAACCTATTTTATTATATGTTGGTTCATTTTTGTATAAGTGAACATAAGACAGTTAGCAACTGCGCTCCTTGTACAATGTGTTCATATTGTAATCCTTCAATATGATCCAATCTTCTTTAAGGATCTAATAAACCACTGTAAATTAATAAATATAGGCACAGCTAACCTATTTTATTATATGTTGGTTCATTTTTGTATAAGTGAACATAAGACAGTTAGCAACTGCACTCCTTGTACTTAAAATTTTAAAGATTGCTTTCCTTGCTAAAAACCTGTAGTCTAAATTGCAAGTCAACGAAAGCTGCTCTTAAAAATTAACCCTCTGATTCTCAGTGAAAAGGGTGGACAGAATTTATGTGACAGCCACTGTCAGCTAGCTATAAACACCTCAGTGTGTTTACATTCTTTCTAGTCACGTGACTCACTCTCCAGACGGCAAACAAACAACGCCATCTTGAGTGTACCACGTGTCCCTTACAAACTGCCATATTTGTGGCTGTAACATTGTGCGAGGGTTCCAAATACACCTCTCCCCCTCCTGAAGAGGGGAGGTCTATTTTTGTCTGGGACACCGAAACCCATAGACACACCCACACTCACATATGCACACGCACACCACCCAGATCCCTAAAAAGCCATTAAAACTCCTAGCTGTCAATTCTGAGATTCAGACAGGCCAGGCCCCCAAAACATACTGTGAGGCCTTGAAAGTTTTACCTGACAAACCAGATGTTTTACCTGACCTCACAGTGTCTCTTCAAAGTGTTCCTTTTGAAAAAGTAACTACCAACTTATTAGACAAAATAGCACATCATATTCCCAGGTTTGAAACAGCATCTGACAATTGCGATATCGTTGGGTATTTAAGAGATATCGACTACTTTCTTAAAGGTTATTCAGATGTAACCACAGAACACAAACTCCGACTGATCGGCATGTCCTCTAGCTCTGAGGTACGACGATTTATTGAACGTCAACCGTCCAATGTTGTTGAAAACTATGATGCTCTGTCCCAGAGTCTCATTGGGGAATATAAAGTCCACAAGTTGGAGGGAATATCTGCCGCCCTTTCCCTAAGACAAAAGAAAGGTGAACGTCCTAGCACCTTCTTTGATCGTTTGCGGAGAGCTTGGTTCTCAGATGAGAACACTATTGATATGGAGGAAGATCGAACATTTAAATCATTCTTTCTAGATCGACTTGATACAGGCATCAGACCTGGTGTCCGAGACAACACGGACAGAAATATGTCCAGCAGTAAATTAAGAACGGTCGCTGACCGAATTTATAATAATGATCTTATTGACATGGCTTGGGAAAATAATACCAACCAGTCTCACCCACAGGAAGGTCACAGCGTTCCTGCAGTTGTGAGCTCACCTGTCCTATCCAGACGGAAAAAGAAAGCTTTGCTAAATGCTGATAAACAGCATTGGCTCTCAAATACTCCTGCGGAAAGATCTGTGGACTGGCGACGAAGGTCTGATGCGTGAATAAAGTCTATCCTCTCATGCTAAATTACTAGTGATAGTTCATAAATTAAAAGTAACCAATGGAATACAACTAAAACCTGTGTTATTATGCTAATCGATACTTGGACTATAGCCTATAGCATTTTTTTTTTACCCTGTCAAATTGATTCACTGACAAAACATAAACCTGCAAACTATTATGCATTTGGGGCTCCCTATACGTGTATGTCCTCAGATATACCAGAACAGCTGCTGGCATATTATGACAGGCATTCCAAATATTTTCATAAATCAAGGTATCATCAGTAACCTTTGACCTCTTGATTTTGAAATGGGGGGTCTTTGCATATACCTTTGTGAATCTCCTTCAAAGGAGATATGCTGCTTTATGTTGTTAAAATGAGTCCTTAGATTAGCACTAATCAAAAAAATAACACAGTACTTCCAAATACCACTTTGTTACTCTGTCACTTAGAATTAATTGCAAACTGAACGGAGTTAACTTAGTTTTTCTGTAACTCTGTTTTACAGACCGCGTCGAGACATCTGCCATTGGGGGATGTATTTTTATTTATTTTTATAAGTTGCTATTGGCTCTCAAGATATCTACCTATCGCCCAAAATAGTCAACTTCCCAGAAACCTTATGTTTGGTATTCACTGGTTAACAAGCTAGTAGCCTACAGGGTGGAAACTGATCCACCAATCAATATTAAACTATTACCTCCTACACTATGCCCCATAGGTTTCAACTTTTCAAGTACTGAAATAACCACCGGCCTGCATGTTGCATGTCCCTGGCTGGTGCATGCTTCTTAAGTGTAGGAACCCCAAGGAAGAAAGGACACCCATTTATTCCCCTCCATATAGAAGAAGGAAGAACTCTCAGCTTTGACCCAACCAGTCAACATAATTCCTTCCTTTCTTTTCTTTCTTTTCTTTCCTTTCTTTTCTTTCTTTTATTCAAACTTAGTGTAGTCCTCCTATACTCCACTCTACACAACTACTGTGGAAATAGGAAATCCCCATTTCCTTATAGGGTAGACCAACACTCAGAATAAAACCCCAGTATTGTTTATAATATACTGCATGCCTGGTTTTACTCCTTTGAATAATAAGTCTATGTCTACTCATAATCTCAGGATATTTTCATTAATGAGATCAAATTATGGATCAGAAGCATTAGCATACTATAGGCGTAGCATAGAGATATGTTCTTATGCCATGAATTTGCTAACATGATCTATTTGCTTCCCTGAGTTCATTGATTGTGCTTTTATCAACTAAGTTTCATAATCAAAACATCACCAGTAACCTTTGATCTTTTATTATGAAATGGGGGATTTGTAGTAGATAAGGGGTATAAAACCACAATCCAGCTATACCACATACAGCATTGGAAGATATCTAATGAACATTGTCCCATGCTGACACGTCATGCAGCGCATGAAAGTGAAGGAGACGGACAGATATAGACCAGAGGGGTCTGCTGACCTTTTGACCCTCAAGAATGGTCTCAATTCCTGCACCAGTGACATACTTGTGTGCACAAAATGTACACACTCCAACAGGAACTGTCCAAATTCCAACCATTGGCCCAATGTTCATAATTATGTACAAAGAAGTACAATTTATTGACTTTTCCCTACAGACTCAGAGACTCAGTCCCATGGGACACCCTTGTACCTTAAAGACTTGATTCCATTTCGGCTGGATAAAGTGTCATCGCCACAGATCACACAATGACTTTGGATATGTCAAAGGTGGAATGTTCCACTCAGTCACAAAAGCATTCATTCACAATTCCTGGACCCTCAATTGGAAATATGACATTCACTGTACAATAAATGTAGATTCATTACATTTATACATGTAAATACAGATTGTGTGTTATGTGAAATCTAAAGCCATGAAAAAGTGCATGCGTATACTCTTTCCCAAAATGAACTTCAAAGCAACTTTGGCTCACGAAAACATGTTGACGGCGTTTGGAAATGTCACGAGACATCTCAATGTCTCCATCTTGCAAAGAGAGTGACATACAGAGTAACTGAGCCATGTATTGCACAACGAAGAGAAACTATATATTAAGGAGGCAGACGAAGAAAAAACTAGGATTAGTGGAGTCCATGAAGACCGGATGAGGGGAGAGGAAAGGAACGGACGTCTGATGAGAGGGTCTTGGCCACATCGCTACACAGACCAGCTCCCGACGCTCTGACCTAAGCGTCCCAGGCAACCCCCGGTACTACATCGACCAGCTCAGGGGTTATAGCCAGACCAGCAATCGAACCCCTGCCGCTTGCGACGCAACCTCTCTCTCCCTCAGAAGACCCCAGTCTGTCTCTCTCTTCTCAAAGATCACCAAACGCTCAGGAAAGTGATGCATTTTACATCAAGTTTCTAAGTTCATGGCAAGGAACATTACTTATCATATAGATATTTCATTATCATTTGATTTGTTTCTTCAATTCTATTTGAACCTGTATTAACCCTTGTTTAAGAATTCGTTTGATTATTGTTCTACTAAGTTTGTCTATAAGCTTAGGTGTGGAAATAAATTGATTCATTTTTTAAAACAAGTCTATTATTTGCTCAAGAGTTGAACTTACTGGTTTTTGACACATGCAAAGTAAGAAAGGCTATGTAATGGAAAAGACCTCTTACCTTCAGATTCCATAGATTTATTAAGATAAAATAATAATTGATTATTTTATAATCTTTTAATTGTTATATTAGTGGTTTAACTTAAAGGCTAAATACAAATCAATCTGGTGCTTATTCCTAAGCTCATTTCACTGGTGCCCCTTCTTAAATTCAGATTGATTTTGAGTCTTAATTTTTGAACTTATAATTCATATTTTTATAATTATGAATTACACTAATATAAAGTCTACCGGATTAAATGTAACACCATACATACTACAATAGTTTGTTGATTACTTGATTTGATGCAGTAAAAAAGGTCTTAAACGTCCTTAAATTGTCACTTCACTGTCATCTGGGGAGCCCCTCCCCCAGGGGGGGTCCCTCCCTCCCCCCCCCCCCCCCCCCGACCCACAGGTTGAGAACCACTGGTATATATATATATTTATATATAGGGGGTTCTTCTTCCTCAAGGACAGCAGGACTTGTGGCCACTGGCCAGCACTCAAACCTGGCAACCTGCAGCTTACAAGAACACGTCTCCCTGAAAAACTGGGTCTCCTTCTTGGGGAGAAGGAAGGACTCTGCGGCAGAGTGGCTAAACTGTCTGTCTGCATGCAGGGAGAGGAGGCTGAGGAGGAGGTCTGGTGGTAACAGAGGACATATAGACTGTCTGTCTGCAGACAGACAGACAGGCTGAGGAGGTCTGGTGGTAACAGAGGACATATAGAGCTATACACCTATACATAGAAACAGGGGACAACATAACATAACATAGAAGAGGCAACAGAGAGAAAGAAGAGAACGTCAATCAGACAGGACATACCGACAGTCTGCTGTCATCCTCCGGGGCCCCAGGACTTAGCTTCTCATCCAACACAGAGAGAAAGGAAGTGAAAAAGGGGGGGGGGGGGGAGGAAGGGAGGGGGGGAGAGAAAACAGGACATAGATGTGAAGCATGCCGCAGACACAACCAGACAGACAAGATGAAACGACAATAGAGAAGACATTACATTTACAACGCAGCAACATGTGATGGTGATGATCGGCTGTGACGTGGTTGGAATAGGAGACTTGAAGGACAAATACCTCCCCTGCACTGCACTGCACTGTGCTGCACTGTACTGTGCTGTGCTGCATGGTGCTGTGCTGCATTATGCTGTACTGTGCTGCACTGTACTGTACTGTGCTGCACTGTGCTGTGCTGCATTGTGCTGTACTGCATTATGCTGTACTGTGCTGCACTGTACTGTACTGTGCTGCACTGTACTGCATTATGCTGTACTGTGCTGCACTGTACTGTGCTGCACTATGCTGTACTGTGCTGCACTGTGCTGTACTGTACTGCATTATGCTGTACTGTGCTGCACTGTGCTGTACTGTACTGCATTATGCTGTACTGTGTTGCACTGTACTGCATTATGCTGTACTGTGTTGCACTGTACTGCATTATGCTGTACTGTGTTGCACTGTGCTGTGCTGCAGTATGCTGCACTGCAGTGCACTGTACTGTGCTGTACTGCATTGTGCTGTACTGTACTGCATTGTTCTGTACTGTACTGCACTGTACTGTGCTGCACTGTGCTGCATTGTGCTGTGCTGCATTGTGCTGTGCTGCATTGTACTGTACTGTGCTGTGCTGCATTATGCTGTGCTGTGCTGTACTGTACTGTGCTGCACTGTACTGTGCTCTGCTGCATTATGCTGTGCTGTACTGTACTGTACTGTGCTGCATTGTGCTGTACTGTGCTCTGCTGCATTATGCTGTACTGTACTGTACTGTACTGTACTGTACTGTACTGTACTGTACTGTACTGTACTGTACTGTACTGTACTGTACTGTACTGTACTGTACTGTACTGTACTGTACTGTACTGTACTGTACTGTACTGTACTGTACTGCATTGTGCTGTACTGTACTGAGCTGCATTATGCTGTGCTGTGCTGTACTGTACTGTGCTGCACTGTGCTGTACTGTACTGTGCTGCATTATGCTGTGCTGTACTGTGCTGTGCTGTACTGTGCTGCATTATGCTGTACTGTGCTGTGCTGTACTGTACTGTGCTGCATTGTGCTGTGCTGTGCTGTGCTGTGCTGTGCTGTGCTGTGCTGTGCTGTACTGTACTGTGCTGTACTGTGCTGTACTGTGCTGTACTGTACTGCATTATGCTGTACTGTGCTGTGCTGTACTGTGCTGTACTGTGCTGTACTGTGCTGTACTGTGCTGCATTATGCTGTACTGTGCTGTGCTGTACTGTACTGTGCTGCATTATGCTGTGCTGTGCTGTGCTGTACTGTACTGTACTGTGCTGCATTATGCTGTGCTGTGCTGTACTGTGCTGCACTGTGCTGTACTGTACTGTGCTGCACTGTGCTGTACTGTGCTGCATTGTGCTGTGCTGTGCTGTGCTGTACTGTGCTGCATTATGCTGTACTGTGCTGCATTGTGCTGTACTGTGATGTGCTGTACTGTACTGTGCTGCATTATGCTGTACTGTGCTGCATTGTGCTGCAGTGTGCTGTGTGATCTCAGGGTGTCCTCAAAGTTTCACTAAAATAAATGTACTTCATTTAAATATGATTACATTAATTGCAGTAGGCTCTGTGCTGAACTGTGTGTTCTCTGGTTTCCAGAGGGTGGTATATATATATATATATATATATATATATATATATATATATATATATATATATATATATATATATATACAGTATACTGTATATATATATCTGCTGCCAAGATAATCAATTAAGCTATAATGGAACACTGAACCGGAACAGGAAATGGCTATGGCACCTTCTATAAACCTTGGGACTACAGTTATGCACAAAGCCAATAAGCATAAACTCAAATACTAAAGCATGCAAAGTACATCTATGTTAGAATGATGTTATATATCTATACTAAAACAAATGATCCTTTGTGTTCTGAAATATCCCTTGACAGAAAAGGGGCTCGGATCTTTGAATTGCTCCAAAACTATATTCTAAAAACAGCAGCAAGCTAAGCAACGGACGGTGCTTCGACCTTGCAGTCTTCTTGGAGTTGGAAAAGATCCCATAGTTTCCTTCCCACCCCCGTCCTCTCCTCTCCTCTCCGAGCTGTGAGTCATACTGTACCTATAGTACTGTATATCCCACCTTCAACATCAGGGACAGGAACCTCTACCTCTGGTGACCTAACCAGTAAAGTCCATTATATAATATTATTATCCAAGGGCAGGCAAAGCTGTGACCCAAGGCTGACTTTGTACACACACCAGTATCGGTGCATGTCAACGAACCTATACTGTCTGTCTGTCTGTCCCACTGCAGGAACCTCCTGTCTGTCTGTCCTCCTGTCTGTCTGTCCTCCTGTCTGTCTGTCTGTCTGTCTGTCCCGCTGCAGGAACGTGACAGACGGGTTGAAAACGGGAACGGGGCCTTTATTCTCACAAAACACAAATAACACCTAATCCTCACATGGGTCATCAATCACATGAGCCGATTCCAACCAATCGCGGTGAAGTGATGCCCGGTCTATTGTTATAACAGACAGACACCCATGGTCCCCGGGCGTCATTCATAAAGGGCTGCAGGCTACTTGACACGGGGGGTATTAAAAATGGCAGGAACATTTTCCAAACAAGAGCTTTTGTATTCACTGCTTTTACGAGACTGCAGCTCGTTTCATCTATTATTATGTGGGCTGTGTGGTGAGTGTGATGTGTGGGTGAATTAGCAATCACTTGAGGCCCATGTTCCCGACCGCCAGGGACCAAGCTTTTGTTCTGATCTTAGCATATTAAGCCTTCCAGTGCTGCTGAGTGGCCTGTAATCAATTTAACAGGACGTTCAAGGCAGAATGTGTACGACGTGTCAGTAAAGATGCGAGTTTGCTGGTAATGCTTTATCTGCAATGCTCTAAAATGAACATTGCTGAGCATCTATTAGCACTGGGTGGAATCGCCATTAAAGCACCAAAATGGGCAGTTTCTTCTTATTATTTTTGCCTTTCTGTAGAAGCGTCGATATTCCTACAAATGGTAAACCATTACATATTGTACGTTATCTTGTGCCATAAACAAAGCAAACACAAAATGTTTGTGTTTGGCGAGATAACTTCAAAATACGCAGGCTTACACACGCGCACACACGCACACACGCACACACACACACACAAACACATGTTTACACGCAAGATAACTTGCGTGTTTGGCAAGATGACTTCAAATTACGCAGGATTACACACGCACACACACACACGTTTATATACAAACATTTATTAAATGTATTCATTGACGTCATTTATCTGTTTCACATTTTCTGCCGTTCCTATACACAGCTTTGTGTACGCGTGTCTGTATGAGCACGGTATCAGCTCAGCTGATTGGCTGAGCACTGGAATGCGCTCGGCTGATTGGCTGAGCACTGGAATGTGACGTATGAATATTGTATGACGTGAGTGTGGTGATTTTCTATTTAAACAGGCTCCAGAGATTCGTCACAGGCCCTACTGTACATCTGGGATTTCAAATATCATGGCTATAATTCCCACATTATACACTGTGGGCTTTTGTAGTTAATCTCCTCCTTCACACTCGTTTTCCTCCGAGGCAATTGTGGAAAGTCGGGCGAGAACAGGTGACAGCGGCAGACAAGGATTACGCCACAGTTCACTCATTAAGCCATTTAGTCCTACCATCGATTCTACAAATGTCTTCTAAATCCTGACGGTTTTCTGAAAAACATGTTTCTACTGTATGTCAGTGGTTCTCAAACATATTCATGTCAACGACCCACAAAATATGTATGTATATTTGGCCGCCGTCCCCCATCTTAAAATATTTAGTTCCAGCTAGGACTCGCCCAGAAGCAAAGATTTGAGTTAAAAATGTTCGCTCTGAAAGAATATATATTCAAAGATTTGCGGCACATTTTCAAGATTTTTCAAAAATACCTACAAACTCGTAGCGCGGCACTCGGTGCCGCGCTATGAGCTTGTAGATCTGCTATTTTTCAATAGCGAAAGTATAACATAATGCTTAAAACACCAAAAGGGGTTCTCGCCCAATATGGGTTAAGCCAGCATTAAATATTATGACTAATAATCGCCCGGGGAGATGAGTATGTGTTATTTGGATTCTGTTCCATGTGCTTTAATCCCAGCAGCTCTTGCTCCCAGTTCTTATGTAATGACACATCAAAACCGTTCTTGGATGTGTATCAGCCGCCGAATGAGGGGGCGCTTGGCCCCTTCGAGGGTGCGCTTGGCCCCTTCGAGGGTGCGCTTGGCCCCTTGGAGGGGGCGCTTGACCCCTTGGAGGGGGCGCTTGGCCCCTTGGAGGGGGCGCTTGGCCCCTTCGTAACGTGTGTAAGTCTGTATTATGGAGCTGGAGCGAGTGACATCATAGGCTAAGACACAGCTTCCGCTATCATGCCTCAAATTGCCCACAGCTTATAGTACGGGAGGGGGGAGGGGGTTGGCGGAACTGCGAACGCCCCCGTGGATCGCTGAGAGCCGTATTGCACTATATATACTGTATATATAAGCCCTGACTTCAGACATCAGAGCTTCGTCTCATGAAATTTGAGTTCATGAAATTAAGCATTCTAAAAAACACTTCTCTGCGATCACACATTGAATATCCACTTTCTGTATTTGATGGTTAGGGATCTATGAAATAAAACCATTATCAGTATTATAATTGTGATGACAAGAATGTTTACGTTCCATTAACTAACACTATGTTGCTAATGCAGCTGCATTATGTTATTGCTAATGTTAAACTCTGTCAGTTAATTGCAATGATGTCCGAACTTACAATCTAGACAACGGCACAACAATCTGGTGGGGAAGTCAACCCAGCTGGATTCATGCCATAGTCAATTAACTCTTTCCCCCCCCAAGTCTGTACGTACGTCGACGCTAGGTGGCGTCATATCCCAAGTCCGTATATAAACGTACCCCAACGTAGACTCTCTAAATAATGGTTGGGGGGACTCCGACTTTTTAAAGTGAACGCGTATGCTGGCCCCTGGAACTGGGGTTTATGCTAACAGCTAGCGGTAGAGGAAAAACGGTTTTAAAAAACATGCTTGATCATCATGATGATGATCACGTGTGATGACGAAATCTTACTGTACGTCGTTTTGCCATTTACTTGACCTGAACCTTTGTACGGAAGACATTATTCAGTCAAAAAGTCCATAGCCTTGTGGGGGGGGGGGGGATACGTCTTGGGGGCCTGCACAGATAAAGCTTGTTTATCGACTGGGACTGAGATCTCCGGGTGATTTTTTCAATTTGAAAAAGATCCGGTTTTAAAAGACGGAGATGAGAGCAAAGACCCCGTAGAGCAGAGCACAGGGGTACGCCACCAGCGGCTGCTGTCCGTCCATGGCCAGCACCGAGATGAAGATCTTGGAGGCGGAGAAGCTGCACCAGCCCAGGATGGCCGTGGCCATCACCGCCCCGAACGCCCCCCGCAGGGAGACGAACACCCCGCAGCCCGAGAGGAGGACCATGGGGAGGAGGCAGTAGCCCAGGACGGAGGCCACGCAGCCGAAGGAGACGCCCCCCGTGGCGCCCGACGTGCCCGCCGTGGCGCTCATCAGGTTCAGGAGGAAGTACATGCCCACGGTGCCCAGCACGCTGATCATGTAGACGTAGCCGAACTGGACCTTCCCCGCCAGCAGCAGCGTGGCGCCGAAGGCCAGGCAGAACACCACGGGGCCCGCCAGGTCCGTCTCCTTCATCACGCCGCCGTCGGGCGGCGCCTTGGCGGGGTGGAGCACGGTCAGCGTCTTCTCAAAGATCTGCTCGAAGTTGACGCCCAGCTCCTCCAGGAGGGGCGGCTCGTCCTCGTCGAAGCTGCTGCTGTAGCGCTGCGACGAGGACGGCGTGTAGGTCTGCTGGGGCTGGAAGATCTGCCCCGTGTAGGGACCGCCGTAGGGGGCGTCGCAGTTGAAATGGTCACCTGTAACGTCGCGGTCGCCGCCGTAGCTGTAGCCGTAGCCGCCCTGCTGCCCTCCTCCTTGGTCGCCCACGTCGAAGTTGGACGGGTAGAAGTCGGCGCCGGAGTCGTCGAACCCGCCGGCCGCCGCCGTCGTCTCGGGTTTTGTAACGTTTCCGAATCTACTCCAAAAGCCTCCTGATGACTTTGACGTCGCCATGTTTGTCTGTGTCACCGAATGATTGTCCGAGGGAAGTTTTAAATGACATTGTGGTGACATCATTGTCTTTATCATGTCATCAGGCCGATGCATGACGCGTGATATTAATCAGGTGATGACATCATCGATAGAATTAATAGAACCATGCCCAAATTTGGAGTCATATGTGATGGATGTATGACGTCATCGTTGCTGTACATTACTGCTAAAATAATCTCAGCTCCTCCATATTTGGGTCATTCAGGTGACACACGATTGAAAGTATTAATTTCAGCCCATCTTATGTTCCATTGTATTAAAAGTGCACAAAAAATACACATGTATTTGTGGTAGCCTTGTAAACACCAGCTGCTAAAGCAATAGCATCATTTGTATTGTGAACCTCAAATACTCTATTTCTTCGGGTCCTCCTGGTGAAAGATCAGTATTTTCTTGGGGCTCGAACGTGAATAGCTGAAATCTTGCACAGCTCTTAAGCATCTGCCAGCAGCACGTGGCAAAGAGTAGGCGGCCTGTCCGTCAGAGCATGACAGAACGTCCTTCGAGATTCGTCCGTCTATAGATGCATCGTGAGAGAGTAAAACCGTTGAGCAGCACCAGCAATTCTCTCTCTCTCTCCCCCTCTCTCTCTCCCCCTCTCTCTCCCCCCCTCTCTCTCCCCCTCCCCCTCTCTCTCTGCCACCCTCTCACCCATTTTGCGATGATAATGATGATCTTCAAGAAAGGAGGAGAAAAGATGCACAACAAGTCAAGAAGCCGTCTACTTTCTAATTAGTAACCCCTTCATTCTTCTAACAAGCAGAACTAATTACAGGAGCTGCCACAGTGCGCTGATTTCCCACAAGGCAGCGCTCCGTATGGCCCACCAGGACTAGGAATCAGAACGGCGGTTTCCTCTTTACCTTTCCTCCCACGAGCCAATCACAAAGAACAGAACCTCTGGCTGCTAGGAGGCAGGGCGAGGAGGGGAACAAGAAAAACTGCTGTGTCATTTTCATTTTCACCAAGCGAACGCAATCCCCCAAAAGCTGTGTTTAATCAGGCCGGCCCGTGTGTGTTTTATTTTTTCCCTCCTGGTGCTTTGCTCTCTCGGTCCAGCTGGTTAGGCAACAGTCTACAGTCGAATACCCCTGGCTCAAGGTGTGTATCCTTTACCCTTTGAGCCAGGGGTTTATTTGAAACAATGGCATTATAACCTGCAAGATGCTATATGCAAAAAGCTATAAATATTAAAATGGGAACGCTCAAATTAGGAAATGTATTAAAGGGCATCCGGTATCCTCTGTGTGGGCGCGTGCATGCGTGCATGCGTGCGTGCGTGTTTTACCCTTACTTGAATGCTTTACATGTCGTGAGTATTTGTTTACTTCACACAGTTCACACAAACCTCAGAGTACAATTCCACTGCCTGCAGCGTTGCTGTGTGTGTGTGTGTGTGTGTGTGTGTGTGTGTGTGTGTGTGTGTGTGTGTGTGTGTGTGTGTGTGTGTGTGTGTGTGTGCATGCGTGCGTGCGTTGCGTGCGCGCTCCTGTGCTCGTGACAGCAAAAGCACTTGAACTTAAGCGAAATCAAAAGCCTTATCTCGGGAGAGCGGAGATGGAAGGGGAAGAAGACTGTCAGCACGGCCCATGGCCAGACGGACCAGTGCAGCACTTAAAGTGGGGAAGGAAGGGGACTGCTGCTGCTGCCGGAACCCGAGCGCAGGTCACCTTGGTGGGCCTGGAGTGGGGATGGGATGGGGTCAATTGTGGGGGGCGGGGGCGGATGGGTCCATCCCTCATAGACGGCCCAGACGAGTGGCAGCCTCTCTTGGATGCGATGGAGGAGGGGGGTCATGGAAGGATGCGTTGTTGAGCTTTTCCTAATTAGCTCATTAGAGACCGTCTGATTGCAATCATCATGCCCCATTTTTGAAGGGCAGTACTAGAAACCTTCTGTGACTGTTTGTGGTGTTAAAACCTTCGACAGTGGCCATAATGTGGGACAGCTCTCTGTGGCCCACATGCCCAATTTGGTCTTTTTTTATTGGCCTAAGATATTGTCTATAAATTATGTATACATTCATGAATCCACTTGCTGACCGGCGGTATTGTCGGTATTGGGCAATCTTTTTTTTTTTAAATGGGTAGGTGACCTACCCGTTAACATCCTATGGCAGGCAAAAATGCCAAAAATGTCAAACTATAGGGGGTTTTCATGATTGAATGTCCCACTTTAACCCATTTTGGGGCGGGAACCCCTCTTGGTGTTATAATTTAGCTATTGAAAAATAGCAGATCTACAAGCTCATAGCGCGCCACCGAGTGGCGCGCTACGAGCTTGTAGGTCTGCTATTTTTTGAAAAATCGCGCAAATCTTTGCATATATATTCTTTCAGAGTGAATGTTTTTAACTCAGGTCTAAATGGATTAAACCAAAAGAAGCCTGCCGGCTGCCGGACTACAGGGTGTCATCCCATACGCCCCTGAGAGAAGGATATCGGTGTCCTTCGCCCTTTTTTTTCTTTCTTTCTTTTACAGTGGCGGTTATACATTAGCTAATTCGACCACAGTTCACAAAAATAGACCTAATCAATAAGGGCTTTCAGTTTCTTCTTGCTATAGCCTCAGCGCTTCACCTTCAGTCTCTCCTCTTCATCACCACCACACCCTGACCCTAACCGCCATGAGTCTCTCCCTTCCTGAGAGAATATATCTGACCCTGACCGTAACGAAACAGGCCCTCCCTCCCTCCGGGGATCACCGGATAGCTTCACCTGCATCTAAATATGGATACGGAGAATGTCGTAACCTCTTCGTCCAACATGGGAGAACGGCGTGAATCCGACTCTTAGAGCAAAAGACTGGTACAGGAATTCATTTCGGTGGGATCCATATAGTGGACAAGTTATGTTGCATTTGGTAAATGGTATAGTAATCTATTCCTAAAACGTGTGCCGATGCCAACAATTATAGTCGGCCTGTTTCTATTCATTTCAAAAAGACTGAGTCTGAACATGACGCTTGTTTGGATCTTGGATGTTAGACTTCTGTTTGTGAGTGCTGAGCAAAATTCATCTGACCATCTGTTTGCCTGGAAGAGCTGAAACGACACCGAGGCCTAAAACAAATGACCAGAATCAAGGGGAATGGCCTCCGTTGAAAAGACAACAGTTTAAGCTATTCAGAGCACTCACTTCAAACACCCACACACCCACCCACACTCATTAAGCATCAAAGACAGAGGCTCCGACTGAGGCCTCCTTCACACGTCATCAAACGACTGTCCTGTGCTTAATCAATGGCTGCCACAATGCAAGTCCAATGGGAGTCACATGGTTTGACCAAACGTTTGTGTTTGATGAGGCAGCAATCAGAAATCAAACACAAATGTTCGGTCAAACCATGTGACTCCCAGTGGAATTGCATTGTGGCAGCCATTTAATCACAGACAAGAGCACAGAAGAACATTCGTTTGATATGTGTCAATGAGGCCCTATCCTTAAATGGACCCACTCTTCCTGGGCAATCCTCTACGAAGCCGTCTCTGGATCTAGTGTCCCAGCTCTAGATAATCAAGACATCCATATCTCTGACGCAAGGTCTGTAAAGTTACTAATCTATTATAGGGAAAAAAACAACAACAAAAACAAAAACCTGTACCACTGGATTAAATTGATGCACACGGCTGCCATCTTGCCAGCAAGGTGCTATACCGATAGGTGCAACTTCCCATAGACAGCCCATTCATCCAAACAGAACAGTCCTATCTAATTGTATTAAATAACGTCAATCTTACCAACATTGCAGCTGTACGAAAAGCTTGAATTATCCTCTTTCTATCTGCAATGTGTTTGTTTGATAAAAATCCACTGTAGACATGCTATGAGCTAGTACTCTCCGTCAAGAAATTCCTTGCAGATTTTTGTCCAAGTGCTGGAGTTTGGAAGTGCTCGACTATCACTCAACAGTGTGTACCACCTGTTTTGAATGTGCACATAATGCAGGAGGCAGCAGGAGGTTGGATTTGCTGGTAACGAGCACTTCCAAACTCTGACACTTAGAAAAATAATCATCTGCTAGGACTAGCAAGAGGATAATTCAAGCTTTTCGTACAGCTGTTGGCGAGTTTGACGTTATTTAATACAATTAGAGAGGACTTTTCTGTTTGGATGAATGGGCTGTCTATGGGAGGCAAGATGGCAGCCGTGTGCATATCGTCAATGGAGTTGTTATTTAGTCACAACAAGCTCTCATCAATCATTTTCATTGGTTAAATATTTCTAAAAACCACAGACAGACTTAATCACTTCCAACGCCGGCATTATACAGTAGGTGAAGATTTTCCATTTCTTTAAACGTTAAAAGTAGCAATAGCAGATCTGGATCATCCATTTTTGTTACTTTTGCACGACTATAAAATAGGCTATTCTTTCATTTAGAAACAAAAACAGAGAAGAAATATGGAGATACAAGCCAAGGTTTCTTCCCAACAACTATAAGATGTGCCAAATAATGGAGCATTTCTTGCGTTGCTCTCCATGGTGCTGAACAAGAACCACGGAGAGTGAAAACTAAGAAAGGGACGGGTTCACTTCACTCACTAGAAGTGGATTGTTTTGATTAACAATACCTAGGAGACACTGACGACTTCCTCACCCGTCTCCATTGTCTACAGTATATGACTATATTTCAACCCATTTTGACCTGGGAACGATTCTACAAAATGTCTTCTAAATCCTGACAGTTTTCTGAAAAACCCATTATGTTTCTGTGTCAGTGGTGCTCAAACATTTTCATGTCAAGGACCCCCAAGATTATAATGTAATTGGCCGCCGACCCCCGTCTGAAAATATGTTGTCCTTGCGGTTAGCATCCAGCCACTCTACCCCTGAGCCACCGCCGCGTTGGTATAGACTCCCTTTGTTCTTAAAATTATTGGAAATTGGACATGCTAACTGCTTAACAGCCATTAATCACTGATGATGCAAATGAGCGTGTCGCTTACACAATTAGTCACATTCAGTGAAAATGAAGCGATAAAAGAGAGAACCAACAGTGAACGACGTCACAAAGGGAGCTCACAAAGTAACTGCAGACAAACAACAACAAAAGTAGGTCTAGCCTAAAACAGGACTGTGTCCTAGTTTGCATTGTTTTGTTCGAAACCACTGCGTGCGTGCGTGCGTGCGTGCGTGCGTGCGTGCGTGCGTGCGTGCGTGCGTGCGTGCATGCGCAAATGCACTTGGTTGGTTTGTTACTTAAGAAGAAAAACAAATCACTGCCACTACAATGTTACACCGGATCGACCCCACCCACACACACACACACACACACACACACACACACACACACACACACACAAAGAGAGAGCCACAGCTGGAATGGATGATACAACTTGGAGTCGTCATCGTCATGGGTGAGATCAAAGTAGCAGGCTTTCTATTTTTAAAACCTTATTGGATTTTGGCTTCTGTTTTTGCTGGCACAAGCTGGCACTGGGAGTGAATCTGTTTCTCTCTGCGTGACAAGTCAGTGTGCGTGCATGCGGGCGCGCGTGCGTGCGTGCATGTGTGTGTGTGCGTGCGTGTGTGTGTGTGAAGGGGTGTGCATGAGTACACGCACGTGTGTGTGACCTTGAAAGCAGCTTGCATTCCCCTTTGCTCTCGTAAGCATGGCGGGACTCATGTGAAGTGACATTTCATTGATGACTCGTATGAATGGAGTCATAATGTGTTCTTGCTTGTCCTTGACAGAGTTTTTCTTCTCCTCCTTTCTTTCTTTCCGCCTTGTCATTCTGTGTGCACCTTGTCACCGCGGTGCATCTGAATCCACTCTGTACGGATCCGTGAGATTCTTCCGTATTTTTCTTTCTTTCATTTCCTGCATCACTAGCCTTACCGTCTATAGAGATAAAAGCACAAAGACACTTCTTCTTCTTCAAAGAAGAACTCTATTTCACCCCTGCTACTACTAATACTACAATCTCTCTATTCAAGATCAGAATAATAATACACACACACACACACACACACACACACACACACACACACACACACCACACATACTATATTCTCAAAGCGTTTCCTCAAGTCTGTGACCTTGCCAAGACGTGGGAAAATAATTCTCATAAATCTGGTAGGCCGTTATCACTTCCACCACATTGTTAAAAGACGGTTTATATGCAACCCACCACAGCCCTTTATCACTTCCATGCCTACTATAACTGTTTAGGCGCTGGTGCACGAGGACACACTTTTCATTCTATAAAGGACGTTTGTTGAATTCCAAATATTTTTCAACCAAATGATCTGGTTTTTTTTATGGCACTGCAGATGGTAGCGACCTCAAACAGAGGAATAATTTTTTGTATCATTTCTAGAGTTCTATCCCATTGTTTAAACATCTGGACGTCAATGAAAAGCGGTGAACAGTGAACAGTAAACACCGGGGCCAAAGTCGCATAATCATCATCACACATGATTAAAACACAGCGGTAATGAGTGACTTCATAAGCCTGCAGGATTATAATCTGCATATATGTGAAGTGGTTTAGTTAGAGGCGTCTGCATAAAGGTGGCAAATTATCCGAACACACACACACAACGTCACGTCACCGCACACAACCAGGCCTGTCACTTTATTACATAATCAGCCTAGTCGCATTTAATTGAGATAATCACAATTATTGTTTGCATAATCATCATAATAATGGTTTCCATTCATGGCCGTGAATGAAAAAAAAAAGAAATAAAAAACTGATCCAGAAGCTCATAAAGCTTGTACATTTTGTTTTACTTCCGCAATTAATGCTTAAAACATTTTGAAAGGCATCAAGACCTCCGCAATGTTTTAACCCATTCTGGGTCGGGAACCCCTTTTGGTGTTTCAAAGCATTATGTTGTGCTTTAGCTGTTGAAAAATAGCAGATCTACAAGCTCATAGCGCGGCACCGAGTGCCCCACTACGAGCTTGTAGATCTGCTATTTTTGAAAAATCGTGAAAATGTGGCGCAAATCGTTGAATATATATTCTTTCAGAGCGAACGTTTTTAACTCAAATGACATGAAATATTGAGCTCCCACTGACATAGAAAGAGAAACATATAGGATCATGTCTAAATGGGTTAAGAACATTTTGAAGGCATCAGCGTTATTTAAATAAATATCCGGCGGAGGTCTTGCCTTCCGCTCCAGTCCGTGATGCTATTTATAGCGTGGTAATGCATCAGAGGTCGCACAACATCCATCTCTGGTGGAACCAACTGAACCGCTGCCTCACTGTGTGTGCGTGACGTACGTTGGTCTCTCCAACACAGAGAGAGGAGCTAAGGACGTACGTTGGTCTATCCATCACAGACAGAGGTCTAGGTAAAGGGATGGCTGGCTAGAGGTGGTCGTTGTTGATAGATAAATCAACCCACAGGGTGATTGACCGCAAACTTTCAAAGTCTTATTATAACCCATTTACACCTGAGGACGATTCTACAAAATATGTCTTCTAAATCCTGCACAGTTTTCTTGAAAAATCCATGTTTCTATGTCAGTCCGTTCTCAAACATTTTCATGTCAAGGACCCCCAAAAATATATGTAATTGGCAGCCGATAGACCCCCCCCCCCCCATAGAAGCAGAGATTTGAATTAAAACGTTCACTCTGAAAGAATATATATATTTAAAGATTTGCACTACACTTTTCATGATTTTTCAAAAATGGCAGACCTATAGGTTGGAGATAGCTTGGAGATACTAACCCCAAATAATTACAGATGTACATAAATCATCTCGCTTAGCATTACAAAACAGACCCAATTTCAGTACATTATGAATCAAGACTATATTATTGCACCAGCTCGTGGGATCCTAAGAACGAACAAAAGACTGAAACGGTTCAGTATAAGGCTGCACACCACAGTATAAAACAGACAGAGAATTCTGAAATCGATAATGAAAACCCCAGTGCGGGGGAGACGGGTTCGACAATATACTGCTCAATGCAAACCCTGCATGCTACGCTTTGCCTTTCCCCTAAAACCATCCATGGTATACACAAAGTGCTGGCTAATCTGATCTGCCTGAGCCAGTATTTTCAAAGGCATCCATTCAGTCCATCAGCTAAACAATGACAGAGGCCACAAGATAACAAGATAAGCTCCGAGGCCTGCCTGCCTGGCGAGGTGCTTCAGCAGGGGGGCTTGAGGGGTGGGGGGTGGGGGTCTTTGCCCTCTGATGAAAGACCTTTCTAATGCCACGTATATACGGTGGCGATACCCCGCCTGTTCCATCCATCCATCCACCACTTCAGTTCCAAATAACATATCTTGGTAAAGTTACATGCTGGATGTGGTGTGCAATTTAATGTGCACTTTCATGCTTCCCGGAGGATGAACCATACCGATTGTGGTGACCCCCCCCCCCCCCCCCCCCCCCCCCCACATGCCCTTAAACAGGCCTATAAACGAAAGACACAATTGAAGATCTCAAAAACCAATTAACGCATTTTTGGGCCGTGAAACCCTTTTGAGCATTCTGTTCTACTTTAGCTATTGAAAAATAGCAGATCTACAAGCACTAACTTGTAGGTCGTGAAAATGTGGCGCAAATCTTTGTATATATATTTCAGAGCGAACATTTTTTTTTTTTTTTTTTAAGATATTTTTTTGCGGCTTACGCCTTTTATTGATTTTTTGAAGGGACAGACAGTAGGCTGACAGGAAACGGGAGAGAGATGGGGGGATGACATGCAGTAAAGGCCGTGTCGGGTCCGGGAGTCGAACCCGCGGCACACTGCGACTGGATTACCAGTCCGGTGCCCAGACCGTTACGCTACGGCCTGGGCCAGAGCGAACATTTTTTACTAAAATATTGGCTTCTGGGGGGTCCCTGGAATTACATATTTTGAGATGGGGGTCCTTGACATGAAAAAGGTTGAGCACCACTGACATAAAACATGGGTTTTTCAGATTTTTTTTTGGATTTTGAGGCCTTTTTTTTTGCAAAAAGGGTGAAGTGTCCCTTTAAGCTGCCATGCAACCAGACTCAGAAGATTAAATGAAATATATCGTAATACGTGACGTCCAGTCCAAATCGTATGGCTCCCAGAGTCATGACATTCTGACAATGGCCTTAGTTACACACACACACACACACACACAGACCATCCCTATTACTGTCTGTCTCTCTGTAGTGCATATACTGTAAATAGCACCATCTGATAACATCCGAAACGGCTATAAATAGCGCACGCACACTTAGAAAACAGAATCAGAGGTCACTTAAGACGTCCACTTAATCAGGCAAACTGTGTAATTGTGACAGATGTGACATGCGCTGCACTGACAAAGCAACGCAACATCAACAGACTATACAGTTGAAAGTACAGTGGGGTGAACTAAAAGAAGTAAAGATTTCTTCTATATTCTATGAGATATTCATTTATTTTAAGACATTAGAAGAATGTGAGGATGGCTGCCAATTTCCATCTGACACCCATAGCTGAATCTATATAATAATAATCTATAAGTGTCTGTATCCTTTTCCGTTCATTAGCATGGGTGTCATCAGAGATTAAAATAGGATGCATTTTGCATCCCAAAATGCAGTTTATGGTTTACTACTGTACCGTTTATTATTCTAGTTTATTTTGCTAGCTTTAGTTATAATAATCATTTCTTCTTCTGTTTTCTACATGAATATACTGTAACCATATAAAATGAAATGGGAGTTAACTTATTTTGGGCGGGAACCCCTTTTGGTGTTAGCATTATGTTATGCTTTAGCTATTGAAAAATAGCAGATCTACAAGCTCATAGCTACGAGCTTGTAGGTCTGCTATTTTTGAAAATAGAAACATAGCTTTTTCAGAAAACTAACATCAACATCAAATAACATCAACAACAACAACATAACTGGATGTTAGTACCCCAAGCACCACAGCAGTCAAGTTCAAAGGTCAAAGGTGATAACAGTGACGTTGGGGGTCAAAGCAAAGGGCCCTCGTCAGGGGCTTAGGGGGTTTGAGGTGAATGTAGCAGGGCAGGCCCATTTTGACCTGGGAACGATTACACAAATACCTTCTAAATCCTGACAGTTTTCTCGAAAAACCCCATGTTTCTATATCAGTGGTTCTCAAACATTTTCATGTCAAGGACCCCCAACATTATATGTAATTGGCCGCCGACCAGCATCTGAAAATGTGTTGTTCCTGCAGGGACCTGCCCCAAAAGCAATGATTTGAGTTAAAAACGCAATTTTTCAAAAATAGCAGACCTGCTACAAGCTCGTAGCGCGGCACTCGGTGCCGCCTTATAAGCTTGTAGATCTGCTATTTTTCAATAGCTAAAGCATAACATAATGCTTAAAAAACCAAAAGGGGTTCCCGCCCAGAATGGGTTTAAGCCCAGCCTAATATTATTCCCCTTTGAATGAGCGGTGTAGGTGATTGGTTTCCCATGCGGCGGTGTTCGAATCCAGGCTGTTACAGAAGAAGCATGTCTCCAAAATGTTGTCTCGCGTTGTTGCTCTCATCAGTGGTAAAAGCAGAAGTTAATTCCCTAGAGTATACCATAGTATTCTTTTTCACAACAGTTTTAGTGTGCTTCACAGAAGGGAAGGTAACATACATACATAAATATGTATTCACACACACACAAGCAGAGAAAGAGCACAACAAGAGCATGCCAGACCAGAAACAATAAAAACATCACACCTGTGTGAACTGAGTGGTGCAACTCCCCTCTCCCCCTGCCCCTCTCTCTCTCTCTCCCCCTGGAATTAGCACTAGGCAACAGTGCAACACTATCTCTCTCTCTCTGTTTCTGGCACAACAGCGCCACTTTTGCCCCTACTGGTACTCATAGTCACATAGCCACACACAGTCACATTAACCTTGTCACATAGGTGAACACGGACATTGCTGTTCCTTGGAGTGGTTGCACCACTCAAAAGAAGTAGAGAAGTGGCGCTCCTCAGAGCACAGGTGTCCCGCCAGGCCAGGTTGACTACCCCAGGAGGGCCCGCAAACTTTGTAATCTTGAAAAATGTGCGACAGTGTGAAAACACAAAACAGAGCCGCCTCCGGTCTGGCGGAGACAAAAAGCCTAGATTTTGCATTTATACATTTCGACGTTGTCCAGTGAACAACCTGCCTCGGCTGACCTTTGGTCAACTCACAGCCTTTTGTCATATGTACGGTCGTGTTAATTCGATTGAGGGCTTATTGAGGATCCCTTTTAATGAGGCTAGGCTACGGTCAAGTATCTGGTCATTGTAGCTGACGAAGGAGGAATGCCTTTTAATGGGGACTAGCAGGCCAACTAAACCACCAATGGCGTTAGTTTGGTTTATGCATTGCTTGTACTTAATAAGTGCAGATTTATCGATACAAATGCAGTACAGTACGTTCCTCATTACTGTGCTGCATTTTGTGCTCATCATGATAATAATAATAATTATTATTAGTAGTAGTAGTATTAATTTAAATGTAGCTTTCTTCCCGATGACAGAAGCTGACGAGGTGCACGTCTGATTCTGGCAGCTTGTAGGTCTGCTATTTTTGAAAAGTCGTGAAAAACGTTTTTAACTAAAATATTGGCTTCTGGGGGGTCCCTGGAACTACATATTTTGAGATGTTTTTTTTTTTTTTTCTAATGTGTTCGGCACGGGTTTTTAACACTCTCTAGCAGCCTAACGGTAAGGCTGTTTTGGCCATTATTTCTGGAACGGAAAGTCCAAACTGTTCAGTTCAAAGCTTGTCGGAAGCCTGACTTTGAGAACATTCTGAATCCAAGGGCCCCCCATTAGCTCAAGGCCCCTGTGCACAGTGCACGTGCACATTTGGCACAAGCCATAATTCATCATACACCGATGGCGGGGCTCAAGGCCCCTGTGCACGTGCACATTTGGCACAAGGCCCCTGTGCACATGCACATTTGGCACAAGCCATAATTCATCACCGATGGCGGGGACGAAACCATGCAAGGCACCGACCAGCACATCGGGAGAAATTAGGGGTTCAGAGTCTTGCAACAAGGACACCTCGACACTAACTCTGGGGGAGCCCACAGGGTTCGAACTGGGAACCTTGCGGTTAGCATCCGGCCACTCTACCCACTGATCCACCGCCGCAGTGGTTTTCAACCCTTTTCCCATTATTTATTCTGCATCTGAGCCACGGGCCACCATTTGATGACAAGTCATTTAGCCTCTCAGACCCATCTGAGCCAAGGGCCACCTTTTGATGACATTTAGCCTCTCAGACCCATCTGAGCCAAGGGCCACCTTTTGATGACATTTAGCCTCTCAGACCCATCTGAGCCAAGGGCCACCTTTTGATGACATTTAGCCTCTCAGACCCATCTGAGCCACGGACCACCATTTGATGACATTTAGCCTCTCAGACCCATCTGAGCCACGGACCACCATTTGATGACATTTAGCCTCTCAGTCTCAGACCCATCTGAGCCACGGACCACCATTTGATGACATTTAGCCTCTCAGACCCAAAATATGTTGTTGTCGATCAAAATAACAATTCTTCTATATTCTCTAATTGTGTAGACTAAATAAAGTAATGCAGATGTTTAGCAATAATGTAACTCATCATTCATTTTTCACTCTCAAGACTTAAAAGATCTATAAGGGTCCATTTGGTTAACAACTCTCCCATCATTTAGCTAGGGGGGGACCACCTGGAACCTCCTCAAGGACCACTGGTGGTCCCCAGACCACCGGTTGAAAACCACTGATTTAGAACAAGGATTTGGATACTCGAGAGCGGAATATCTGTAATTTGAACTACTACTACTATTAGGCTACCAGCTCAGTGGCCTTGTGTTTAGAGTGTCCGACCTGAGACTGGGAGGTCGGGGGTTCAATCCCCGGCCGGGTCATACCAAAGACAGTAAAAATGGGAACCAGTGCCTCCTCCCTGCTTGACACTCAGCATCAAGGGTTGGATTGGGGTGTAAGCGTCATATCCAGGAGGGTGTACTCTTGTACATCAAGCTGCCTCACGCTATACAGAAACAGGACATAGGCTCCTGCCCTGCTATGGGCCTCATGGCTCGGCAAGGCTACTTACTTACTAGGCTACTGTTATTATTATTATTATTATCCCTTTTATTGGTCACAATGATATTATTCAACATTTATATTAACATGTTCACTATTCTGAATAAATTAAATACTATTATTCACTATATATATATATATATATATAATAATAATTAGCCTATACGGATTATTTTGGCAACTCTTTTTTAAGTTTTTTTGGTTAATACCCAATGGGACATGCATGGCGTGGGGCATGGTGGTGGAGAGGTCATGTTTTGGGGGTGATAAAAGGGGCACGCCACCCACGCACAGTGACTGAGCAGAGCTGGAGACACACAGTTCTGGTTCTGAGTGCAAAGTATCGATAACATTGTGTGTCACCCCCCCGGGGCGCCGAAAAGACAAATCCAGCCAGCACCTCTTATCTGTCGAATGATCCAAAAGCAAGCCCTGGTTTTTAGCATTCTGTGCTCCCTGGACCGAGAGCAAAGAGGCATTATTTTCAGGAAACGAGAGGCAACGCAGGCGATCAATTATTGGGTTTGATAAACAAATTTCATATTTGCTGGTTGGCTAATACTTTCCTTTGCGACCAAAAATAGAACACAGGACCATCAATTATGTAATGACATGAAACATAGCGGTCACCGGACAGCAGGGCATTATTGATGAATGACTTCTGGAAGCACAATGTCATAGAATCAGCCATGTTACTGTTACTTACAGACTCCATTACACTTACAGTCCCGGGCCCAATACAGAACAACTAGTCATAGTACAGACTCCATTACACTTACAGTCCCGGGCCCAATACAGAACAACTAGTCATAGTACAGACTCCATTACACTTACAGTCCCGGGCCCAATACAGAACAACTAGTCATAGTACAGACTCCATTACACTTACAGTCCCGGGCCCAATACAGAACAACTAGTCATAGTACAGACTCCATTACACTTACAGTCCCGGGCCCAATACAGAACAACTAGTCATAGTACAGACTCCATTACACTTACAGTCCCGGGCCCAATACAGAACAACTAGTCATAGTATCAGCCATGTTACTGTACTTACAGACTCCATTACACTTACAGTCCCGGGCCCAATACCAAACAACTCGCCCCTTTACCAGCTTAAACGGTTAAACCTAACCTTATTCTAACCTTGACCTCAGTAAAACTATGCCTAAACCTAACCCTATTCCTAAACTTAACGCCAGTAAAACTATGCCTAAACCCTAAAGTTTTCAAATGTGTAAAAATAAATCTTTTAAAAATAGCTGCTATTTTCAAATGTAGTATATTATATGTATGTTTTGTAATAAAAATCCAAATCGTGGAGTAAAAGTAAAAGTATTGGAAATTGGAAATACTCAAGTACTACAAGTAGTAAATGTACTTTCCACCACCGGTTGCCTGTATATATACACCGGTATATACACCTCTAAAGCTTCTTGTCCTTTTTAGCATGCTGGTGGTGGGGGGGGGGGGCTGCCGGCAGGCGCATATACCACCAGCAGTGGGTGGGGGTCCCTGGGGGTCCCTGGGGGTCCGCGGGGGTCCCCCCCGGCAGGCGCATACCACCAGCAGCCTGCTGTCTTTGAAGCGTCGACCCGAAGCCGCCCCGTGCTTCCTGTCCTGCTGACTATGTATAGTTTCTGCCTATGCCAGCAATGTAATGTAAGCCAGCGCCAAATGTCACCATGTCATGTCATGTGTGTGTGTGTGTGTGTGTGTGTGTGTGTGTGTGTGTGTGTGTGTGTGTGTGTGTGTGTGTGTGTGTGACTGTGTGTGACTGTGTGTGACTGTGTGTGTGTGACTGTGTGTGACTGTGTGTGTGTGTGTGTGTGTGTGTGTGTGTGTGTGTGTGTGTGTGTGTGTGTGTGTGTGTGTGTGTGTGTGTCTGTGTGTGTGTCATTTCCAGGTAATCAAGCACAAGGGCATCCGTGTCTAATGATACCAATTATTGTCGTCCTTACGCCACATTAACACATGCTTGTGCACAGCTGTTTATCAAAGTTAATAGCCTACTCATGATGAAAGTTTTTATCTGACGTCTTCTAAATCATGAAAACCCCATTTTTCTATTTCAGTGGTTCTCTAACTATTTCATGTCAAAGAGCCCCAACATCATCTGTATTTGGTAAAAAGAAAAATAGCAGACCTACAAGCTCGTATGAGCTTGTAGATCTGCTATTTTTCAATAGCTAAAGTATAACATAATGCTTTAAACACCAAAAGGGGTTCCTGCCCAGAATGGGTTAAACAACTAAATGAGCAACCCACACAATGGATGTTCAAAATGTAAACATTTAATTGCAATTCACATCTAAGCTTTTGGCTCGGCCACGTAACTTGTTCTTCTTGGTGGGGCTTCATACAATACTTTCTCACCTCACTAACTTATCCTTTTTGTTTTTCATCCCATCCTTGTCACACTTGTGCGCACACACACACATGCACACGCACGCACACACGCGCACACACACACGCACAAACACACTCACACACACACACTTAGGCCACACCTATTGCATTGCCAGTTTCATCAAAATAACACTTGCATCTCGTTTTCCAATGTTGTAAAAAAAAAAATATATATATATATATATAAATATATTTCAAACTATATTAATCCCATAAACCCCAAGAGATCAAACTGCACAATAAGAGCTATTAAATTAGCAATAATGTTCACACTATAACACAAAGGCCCTTCAGTACAACAAAGTTTCACTCATAACACATAACATTTAACCCATTTTGGGCGGGAACCCCTTTTGGTGTTAGAATTACGTTATGCTTTAGCTATTGAAAAATAGCAGATCTACAAGCTCATAGCGCGCCACCGAGTGGCGCGCTACGAGCTTGTAGGTCTGCTATTTTTGAAAAATCAAAGAACGACCGACATAGAAACATAGCTTTTTCAGAAAACTGGTGCATTCTGAAGCCAGAGAGGAGGGTGACGGGACTCCGAGCAGGGACAGGGTGGTGTAGCCAAACGGAGGGACAGGGTGGTGTCATGGTGGCGTAGCCATGAGGGGAGCATCACCCACGATGCCTGAGCCAAACGGAGGGACAGGGTGGTGTCATGGTGGCGTAGCCATGAGGGGAGCATCACCCACGATGCCTGAGCCAAACGGAGGGACAGGGTGGTGTCATGGTGGCGTAGCCATGAGGGGAGCATCACCCACGATGCCTGAGCCAAACGGAGGGACAGGGTGGTGTCATGGTGGCGTAGCCATGAGGGGAGCATCACCCACGATGCCTGAGCCAAACGGAGGGACAGGGTGGTGTCATGGTGGCGTAGCCATGAGGGGAGCATCACCCACGATGCCTGAGCCAAACGGAGGGACAGGGTGGTGTCATGGTGGCGTAGCCATGAGGGGAGCATCACCCACGATGCCTGAGCCAAACGGAGGGACAGGGTGGTGTCATGGTGGCGTAGCCATGAGGGGAGCATCACCCATGATGCCTGAGCCAAACGGAGGGAAAGGCCAAATCTGCTGAGAGCGACTGAGGGAGATGAATCTCGTCCACTCATCTGTGTCCCGTATCTTTCTCTCTATCAAAAGTTGCTTTTTCCACTA
The DNA here is from genome assembly GCF_964188405.1 of Protomyctophum parallelum. Classification (NCBI taxonomy): domain Eukaryota; kingdom Metazoa; phylum Chordata; class Actinopteri; order Myctophiformes; family Myctophidae; genus Protomyctophum; species Protomyctophum parallelum. The sequence goes on along the minus strand of NC_139716.1, from coordinate 13,323,367 downwards.
CCAGTGCCCAAACGCGCGCACATGCACACGCACGCACGCACGCACACACACACACACACACACACACACACACACACACACACACACACACACACACACACACACACACACACACACACACACACACACACACACACACACCTTCCCTCCCCGCACACACATTCTCTGCTCTTGTCCAAAGTACCCAGAATGCATTGCATCTCAAGGTCAAGGATGTCTTATTAGCACTGCATTCCTCCTTTACAAATGCACTGACTCAATTTCACCACAACTGACTATTTTTTTCCTCTTCTTTTTGCTGCAAACAAATATTGTTTCATAAACCAGGATTCAAGTGGTGATTATTGATGTTAGCTTCCTTTATAAAATCATGTGACCCACCGATTAAATTAAGTGCACTTTATCTACAAATCCTGATTCAGTGAAAGATTTACGGTGTACGGTCCAACTTTCTGGGATCATATTCTCAAAAAGATAATTTCCCTCTCATGTCACAAAGAAACCTATATATATATATATCCATCCGGATAATCTCTACACCGCTATCAAATTGCGACACAGTTTTTTCCTTTGCCCTCAAGTGTCATTGAGGGCACATACTGTACGTATATGTGATGTGACCACTGAATGAATTCTATTGTACTTACAGTACAGTACGTCACAATTCAAATCAGCAATAGACAACAAAGACTTTCTACAGTACAGTGAGTACACTACTCCACTTTGCCAAAAAAAAACCTTGTGTTCTCTACCACGTGAGAGGTGGAGGACGGTTTTGATGTGAAAACATGCAACAAGCAATGCCTCCACAGTTAAAATATAATAAAGATATGAAGGCAGATCTGAATTTCCTTTGACTAAATGAGAAACGAGTAAAAAAGCTTTCCAGGAATGTGTTTGACAAACTGGGAGACCATTTGTCAAGCTTAACCCAGAATGACACTGGCATTTGACAGCTTTTTTTATTAATCCCACAGTGGAATACCGCATGGCCGTCGTTGCAATGCAGCGTCACTTCAACAGAACGGCTATACGGTATATATATATATATCAATTGTTTACATTGTTGTAAAGCCTGTGGACCTGCTGTTTGATGGTGTGAGTCAGAAGGATACACAGTAAAATGCTCAGTACTGAGTGTATAAACATTATAGGGTCCCAGACAGTTTGTCAAACAAATAAGCACGGATGATTTTACTGTGTGCTGATATTGTGCACGTGTGTGTGAATGAATGCAGACATCCGTATACTGTGTGTGTGTGTGTGTGTGTGTGTGTGTGTGTGTGTGTGTGTGTGTGTGTGTGTGTGTGTGTGTGTGTGTGTGTGTGTGTGTGTGTGTGCGAGCGCGTGCGTGCGTGCGTGTGTGCAAAGAGACATGAGTGTTCCTGTATATGATACAACTGGCGGCCCGCGGGCCACATGCGGCCCCCACATTCACTTAATGTGGCCCTCAGATTAATTTCGGATACGTTATTGATTTCAGCTGTTTACAATTTCCAAACATGCAAACATGACCTGCTTTAATTACTTATACAGTCTAAATTAGTAGCTTGCTGAGCAGAATTACAAATAATGTTTTTTCATGTCCAATATATTTGTATTTAGTTAAAAATGACTTTTCAGGATCCCAATTAAAAATAGCAAAAGATTATTCGGGATTTCAATTCAAATATAGCAAAGATTTGCCGATTTACAGGTTCTAACTTGTAGATCGGCTATTTTTGCTAGGACATGCATGCAATGTGGAGTATGGAAATATAATGGCCCTCTCCATGGTCAACGTTGCTGTATAATGTATAATTATATACATTATATAATTATACTGTATAATGAATGAAGACGCTGCGATGCTCACCTTCGGCTGCACCTCCACCTCCACCACCTCGTTCGTTCTCATGCAGCCCTTCACGAACGACTCCACGTTCCCGTTGAACTTCATGAAAATGACGTAGGAGGCGTACGCCGACAACAGCGCCACGCTTTCCCAGATAATAATCTTGTTATCCAGAAAGAACACGATGAGCATGATCAGGTCTATGATGTAGAAGGACACGTCGCGGAACAGCGGCCACCACGTGAGGTTGAGGATCTCCTTGGAGAAGATGGCGCACATCCCGATGACGAAGAGGATGTTGAAGACGGCCGAGCCCACGATGGTGCCGATGCCCACGTTGCTGTGCGAGATGAACACGCCGATGACGGACGTGAAGAGCTCGGGCGCCGAGCCGCCCGCCGCCATGAAGGTGGCGCCCGCCACGTCGTCCGAGATGGCCAGCTTCTCGGTGATGACGGTCAGCGCCGGGACGAAGAACTCGTCGCAGACTATGGCTAAGGCGATGAACATGTAGAGCATGCCGAACATGTGCAGGCACACCGCGCCCTGGCGCCGCTCCTCGAGGGTGAAAAGGTCCGTCGGGTAGTCTCCCTTCTCGGTCTCGTTGCCGGTCGCCGCCGACGACCTCATGGCTATCGGCATGTCGGCCATGGATTCGTTGTCGTCACTCTGGTCACGCTGGGTGAAGAGCAGAGTCCTGTGGGGAGCCGACTGATGGAGGCTGATGGCTTCCTGAGGAAGCAGTGGCTTATCTGAACTCCAGGTGAAGGCACTGTAGGAGAATGAGACGGCGCTTATGGCCACCAGGCTCAGGACGAACCCGAGGATCCGCACGGGCCTCAGCTTCTTCCGGTGGTGCTGTAGGGCCTGCCGCTTGCACGCGGCAGAACCCAATATGGGTCTCCGTGCTGCGGCGTCCATGCCGGGCTGTTCCAAACCCATGGCTGTGGAACTATTTGGGTCCTGACTCTCAAAAGCTGGATGGGAACGAGGGAGAGTGGCGCGGAACAAGCCCTATCGGAGATAATACATCGGTGCTGTTTCTTTGGCTTCAAATGTGGCGAGAGAACTCCAGGTGCTTTCCAGGGTCTGGCTTGCCAAACGCTGTCTTCATAGTAGCCTCTGTAAAAAAAGATATACATAAGAAGATTTAACAAAATGTGATTGATTGTACCGCATCGTGAACATGAAAGTGTTTGCAAATGCAGCTCCACTAGATCTAAAAAAAGGTCACTTGTTCTGAACCATTTGACAGTAAATCAACAAGAAGACCAGCTGGGAGATGTTTCACACATGTTATAGGATTTGTCTGTATAGCCTAACATAAAAAGAATAACCCAGGCCAGGTTGTTTTAGTGAATATAATATTATGTTGTTCAATCTTTATATTAATACAATATAACTTTACAAGTGGGGTGGTTGTATCTGGTCTCCCTGTTCTTCTTTAGAGACATTTAGAATAGATCCTGTGGACAATATGGACACAACCCTGTTTCTACCCTTTGATACCTGAAGGTTAAAATGTTATAAGTCTCCTCAGAGCAAGCAGTCAGGCTCTGTTAGATAATCAGTGGTAAAAAAAAAAGGAAAATCAGCACTTGCGCAGTAAGTTACATAGGCTAATGCAGCTTTATACGCTTGCAAAATAAAACAAAATCAACAAGGGCCACCTTGAGAATGATGTTGTGTTTTATAGCTGTATAAGAATGGTGGGCTTTGCTTTAAATTGATTTTTTAAGTGTGTCTGTTCAGTTGTAGGCTACTATACACACACACACACACACACACCGTACACCAATGTTCAACTGAGGGGCTGTAATAAACTATAGCTGATGCATGCTGTTCACTCCTCAAGGTTGAAGGAAAGCAGTCGCACACGTACTGGAATGGTGTAGCTGGCTGCTGCACACGAACGATGCAACACATTTCTAGGCTAAAGTCTAATTCTGTGCCCGCAGTTCAGCGCGTTGACCTGACTGAGGAAGTCAGAAATAGCACTGCTTTACATTTCTTTGCTTTGCAAGAACTGCTTTCCCTCAAAACTTCATTTCTTCACCGTGGTCTTCAGTTCAGTTCAGTGTGCGTCTGCATTCGTCCTGTATACGTTCTTCAAGGTTGCCACTAATCAAAAGATCTTAACCAATACAACGACCAAAACTTATTACAATTGGGCTATATGCCTAAAATAAATGGCTCACAGATGAGTTAGTAGCCTCTAGCGAATATATAGGAACTAGAACTTTGTGATTTAATGAAGCACAGCCCCTTAATTCTCTACCCAAAGCATAGCCTACGTAACATTACCGATGGTGCAGGTTTTTTTTTTACTATTTTTCTTTTTAAACAAGCATATGATTTGTTTGCTTATTGCCACTATAGTGTTGAAATAAAATGTCCAAATCAATGAACTTAACTATTTTTAAATTAAACTTGTTAATTTTAGACCATATGTCACCATATGTTTAGCATGGCCTGCTTAAACTGCATAGGGAGACATCAGGGGAAACTGCCCTCTGAATAGCCTATGTTCAATTAAAAAGAAATAATGAGTCACACACATGCGCGCGCACACGCACGCACACACACACACACACACACACACACACACACACACACACAGTGACACACACAGTGTCACACACACACACACACACACACACACACACACACACACACACACACACACACACACAGTGTCTCTCTCTCTCTCACACACACACACACGCACATAGTATCTCACACACACACACACACACACACACACACACACACACACTCACACACACACAAATACGGTAGGCCTTGGCTTATATTATACTATGTAGTATTTGTGTCAGAATGTGTTGAGACTTGAGAGTTTATACCGTCATGTTGCCATATATGCAGTATGCACCCCTAGCCCCATATGTTCCCTCTCCCTACGCTCATTCTGTAGCTCCGAGATGAGGTCACACACTGGGCCCCTCCCACCGCGTTTCAGAAACGGCGCAAGTTTCCGCTATGTAAGTTTCTTACCCTGACGCCACGATTAATCCAAACGTGAAGGGGACGTGAAGGGTTTACACTAATTCAACCATAACAACGCCCAAGAAAATCGAACTAGAGATTTGAACCGAGCCTTTACGTCCCGTATTTTGTCAGTCGCTTCCATGTTTATCAAGGAAGTTGAAAAGCTTTAGCGCTTCCCCGGCGCCTCCCCTGGTCGAAATTTCCAACTGACTTCAGTTCACTCGACATGCACGCGCAAACGCACACTTCCTTGATAAACATGGAAGCGACTGACAAAATACGGGACGTAAAGGCTCGGTTCAAATCTCTAGTTGGATTTTCTTGGGCGTTGTTATGGTTGAATTAGTGTAAACCCTTCACGTCCCCTTCACGTTTGGATTAATCGTGGCGTCAGGGTAAGAAACTTACATAGCGGAAACTTGCGCCGTTTCTGAAACGCGGTGGGAGGGGCCCAGTGTGTGACCTCATCTCGGAGCTACAGAATGAGCGTAGGGAGAGGGAACATATGGGGCTATATGCACCCCATGCCCTTCAACCGTCTCTCACCCCCCCCCCCCCCCCCACCACCACCACCAGCCATGAATCCCAGTCATCATAAACAAATAGCTCACCAGAATAAAGCCCCTTTCTATCTATCGCGGTACGGTACGACAGAGACAGCCGCTTCGTGGACTGACGCATAGTGCGTGGAAAAGAGAGGTTCAGTCCGGGACCGAGGACGGAGAATAGATAGAAGAACTGGCAGATCATTCTTACCTTTATTAGAGGCGAGAAAACAGCCGCGGTGGAGGCGCAGGCAGGCGGGCAGCAGGGCAGGTGTAGAAATTAGGAATCCAGCTCTCCTCCTCTAGCCTCCGTGCCCTCTTGCTCTCATTGAGCACAATGTGACTGTGTCTGTCTGTCTGTCGCTGATCGTCCCCTCTCTCTCTCTCCTCTGTCCTCTCCTCTCTCCTCTCCGACAACAGAGGTGGAGCTTTTGCAAAAAAAAAGAAAAAAAAGCTGGTTCGCAAGCTGCTGTGCTCACCTCTCTCTCTCTCTCTCTCTCTCTCTCTCAAAGCATCATCATCATCCCTCCCGTCTCGGTTGTGGCGAGAGAAATTCTTCTGGTTTCCAACAAAAAAAAATATATATATAAAATGCCCTGGCTAATAATCTGTAGTACTAAATAGATCCCGATCAAAGGCAGGGTTGGTGGTGGGCATCACCATGTCGTCTCAGAGTACCACGTGAGACGACTATAGTTTCTGTTCATAATAAAGCCAGGTATGTTATACTATAGGGGGGGACTGACTGACTGACTGACTGACTGACCGGACTGTATAGTGCAGGAGACAAGCGGTTATCCTCCTCCTCCTCCCCGGATTGTTGCATGTGGTGCAGCTCACACCGCAAGCACCAGTGATGTTGCACTTAAAGAGGGAGGAGCTCTCAGATGAGTTGGTTTACATGCACGGTGAAGGCAGAGAGATGTCCACACAGTCAGAAAGGGCAGGGTGTGTGTGTGTGTGTGTGTGTGTGTGTGTGTGTGTGTGTGTGTGTGTGTGTGTGTGTGTGTGTGATGACTGAGCAGGTGGTATATTCAGTGTGGAACATTTCTCTTGTTTTTCCCAGTAGGCATGGCCTACTACTGGGCCTATACGTGTCATTTCAAGGTCATTTGCTCTTGAAGATCAACGCCTTTATCAAAAACTTAACATTGAAACAGGCCTAATGCATAGTCTATATAGTGCCTAATATGGGCCTATACCCTTTTAACTATAATAGCACAATTACTAATTCCGTGTGTTCTTTTTTTTTTGTTAAAGCTATATTCTTAGTTTTTAAGTTTAAATTCAGCCAATGGAGATCGAGGGACAGTCACGGCACATTTCACGGACACATATAGCTTCAAGGTCACATGTGCATTGCGGACAATATTGTAGACGTACAGTATATATATTGTGTCGATTTTACTGCCCATTATATTTTCCCCACCAGCACCAGTCCATTCCACATCAGAGACAGCCGCTCCACGCCACAGCTCCACCATGCAGGCACATGTAGAGAGTGTTATTAGAGGGGCAGGGGCTGACTGACATCCCATAAAATAGAGAAAATAGCAGATCTACAAGCTCACAACTCTAGCTACAACAACAAGCTACAACGACAAGCATATAAGCTATTTTCTGCAGGCGCAACCCTGCACTCTATCTACTGGAGATGTGGTGTATATACGACATGGATTTAGAAACAAATTAGTTCAGGAGACTTTGGGGGAAGAACACAATTCTCCTGAATGCTGCCTTAATTCCGGCATGGCATGGAAAGGAGAGGAGGGGCATTTGCATTTCTTTCACCATGGAAAATGCTGCATTCGTGGTCTGGAGAGGGCAGTTGTTTTACGGACGGGGTAAAAGGGCAGGGGCTGAAGCCCCCCTATGTGTACACGTCCCTGCCCTCATGGCATAGATAGCTATAGTTGAGTGGCTGGATTAGACAGACACTGACATGAAATCCCGCGTTTAATCTCAACAAAGCATAAAGTATGCGTGACTCAAAAGGGTGATGTAGGCTATGTTAAATCACGATTCACTGACCTCATTGATTAGCCCATCCCCCCCCCCCCCCCGTACTTCAGCAGGAAACAGAGAGGCAGACATTAAGTTGTCTGTCTTTCCATTATCAATACTCTAAATATTGCTGACAAAGGCCAGACAAAGCATTAGCCTACACCCATTTTGAAGTCCCTGCATGTGGCAGTGTGGTGTAAACTGTAAAGTATAACTATAAGTGCATTTATTCAAGTACTATACTTATGTAGTCTACACAATTTTGAGGTCTTTTATTTTTATTTAGGCCTAGTAGAGTATTCCGATTTTGAGTATATAGGCCTACTTTTACTTCTACTCCACTATACATCTCAGATACAAATAGGCTATTGTAAAACATACATTAACCACTTCAGCCATATACATTTCGAAAATAGCAGATCTGACAAAAATAGAAGAGGGACCACCGCTCATCTGCTGAAAAAAACTTTAGGGAGGTGCTGGAGCCACAAAAGGAATATGAGGGAAAATAAAGGGAAACTCCGCACACTCAATCTGCGCACAATCGGTTTATTTTTTTGCAAGCTTTCGGTCTACTGACCTTCTTCAGTAGACCGAAAGCTTGCAAAAAAATAAACCGATTGTGCGCAGATTGAGTGTGCGGAGTTTCCCTTTATTTTCCCGAAAATAGCAGATCTACAAGCTCACAATGGTTCACATCGCAATTGAAAACTTGTGAAACAGGAGTACATTTTGGTACCAATACTCAAGTAAATTTTGAATTCCGGACTTTTAGTTGCTGTGAGAGTGAGGTCCCTCCACAATTTCATATCCAACATCAGGTTCTTGAGCTCTGCAGTGTTGTCAGCCAAGCTGTCGCGCCGCAGAACGTCTATACATTAGGTGATGCACTTCTTTCCCCTCCTGGCTTTTCCCTGGGTTGGCTCCCAAGTTCTGGGTGGCTGACGCAGTGCCCTGCCAGCCTCATCCTTCTCTCTCTGACTTTGTCCGTGACCCGTGGTATAGGTCCCCATAGAGATCCTTATAATTATTTTATATAAATCACTAGTAAATGGCAATGCACCTGCCTTATCTGAAATGCTTTTTAGGTGCTCGCCTGCAGGGCCCTTAGGTCCTCGGATGCTGTTCTAAAAGGCATGAAGGAGAAGCGTTTTATATCTGTTATACAGTGGTAGAGAACGTATAAACCTATACTTTATACTTGAGTATAAATACTGCTCTGTAGAAGACAAACATTAAAAGTCCATCGACGTCATGTCATGCCTGAGAGCGTTGGAGGGACTTAAAGGGCCACTTCACCCCTTTTGCAACCAGTATCTTATTTTAATGATTTTTGGGAGACAAGAAACACTTTCCTGGGGGTTTTTATGTGGGTAATATGTGTTTTTAGATATTTCAGTATTGCAAAGTGGCCATCGACACTTCCTGGACTACATGTTGTCTCAGTAAGACAGCCCTCCCCCTATCCACGAGGAGGAGCAGTGGACCAAAGCATTATGGGAATTGTAGTCCAGGAAGGAAGTGAGCCCAGTGTCGATGCCATCATGGAGCCCATGGACACCTTGAAATACTGAAATATCTAAAAACACAAATTACCCACGTTATAAAAACCCCAGGAAAGTGTTTCTTGTCTCTCAAACATCATTCAAATAAGATCTGGTTGCAAAAGGGGTGAAGTGGCCCTTTAAGAAAGAGGCAAATATTGTGAAAATAGCTGATCTACAAGCTCACAACGCCATGTGTTTATTTATTTATCTGTGGAACCGAGACAAACCTAATGTAATACCTCAACTCCTACAAAACAAGTGCTCGTCAGGGAGGGTGAGGGGTCCCTAATTCAAATCTGAATATTTAACGTTAAAACCGTAAAAGTTTGAGAACCAAGGTTATACACACATTCATGCACTTATGCACGCACGCACACACACGCACGCAACCACACTTACTTTTGTCCTATACAGCCTGCCTGTATATATTTCAGCTTGTCAATCACTGGAAACCCAGAAGTTCCAGAAATCTCACGGGACCTAAATAATAATACAAAATAAAAATGAATAAACCAGAGAGGACGTAGATTGATGTAGCTCATTTACTAGCTCTTAAAGTGCTTCCCAGATTAATTGCTGTAATGCATCGGTCTCATAATGGCCCTCTTGGGCCTAATTGTAGTCCATTGTACTCAATTAATCAATACAATACGATACAATACAATACAATACAATACATTGGAGGAGTTAAACAATGCTCAATTGTATTTTAAGCGTTTAAGACCTGAGACCGATTCTACAAAATGTCTTCTTCAATCTTCTAAATCTAAAACGGTTTTCTGAAAAATACCTCTATCCGTCTACATTAGTGGGTGCTCAACTGTTGTCATGTGACATGTCAAGGACCCCCAAAATTATTATGTATTTTTGTCGCCGACTAAACCTAACCTCCCACGGGGCAGCACACCTAAACCTAACCTTAACCATGTCTAACCAATGACTATAGTCTAAACTAAGTATGGACCCCGTTTAAAATAATTAAAGTTAAAGTGGTTAAAAGCTAAAGTGACACAGATGTGTTTCTGGTCTTAATGGGTTATGGTCAGCCCGTTAATAACTGAGGGAGGCGTTTGAGGAGTTCTATAAAGCTCTAAAACTGCCCCTCTTCATTTATAGCTGTATAAATCCAAGAACCCCACTTTGAATATTGAGTGGACTGCTTCAAAGGGGGCTGCTGAAATGCAATATAAGCTTTGCAATAATGTTCTGAAAAGACCGTGACAGTGTCCTTTCAGTTTTTTTAATTATTTTTTTAGATGTGACGCTTGATCAAAATGAGACCCACCACATCTACAGTATATGGATGTCTGTCAGCTCTTTTTCTCACAATGGTCCCGTGGCCTTGGTCCCGGCCCACCGCCACGGTGCGACCCCAAACCCCCCCCCTCCGCCCCCCCCCCCCCCCCCCCCCCCCCCGCCCCGCCCCAGCCCAGCCCCGATGGCTCTCCTCCCACATGGCCACGGCCGGCTCATGATCAGGGCTGCATTTCCCAGCATAAAAGTGATGACTAGTCAGCCGTCATGTGGGGAGTATAGCAGAGAGAGAGAGAGAGAGAGAGGGTGAGTGGGGCTGTCGGTATAGAGATAGAGGGGGGGGGGGGGGGGGGGGGGGGTTGGGGGGGGTTGTTAGAGGCAGTTGTTTTGATTTGTCTGAAATCTGCATTCTGACAAAACAACAGAATGATCCCTGACCCCCACCACACACACACACACACACACACCACTAGCACACACCACCACCCCTCCCCACCTGTCCCCCCCGCGCTCGCTTTGGCCCGGCAACTAAACCCAAGCCTTTGTTTCCCCACATGCTTGTGTGGATTTGTCAGCAATTGGGCAATGGGGGTGGGGGGGGGGGAGGATGGGGCGGGGGGGGGGGGGATGGCGGTGCTCAACAGATGGGGCTAGGTTGGTGATGGCCAAAGAGAGCAAGTTGTTTTTGGTACATAAAAGGTTTTGCCAAAACACCAAATCAACACTGGGGTCAGTGGTTTCAGTCAAGGGACCCACCACAATTACCACATTTGAACTGTGGACCCCCACAATATAGGATTTTTTTTTTTATCAAACGTTTTTGCAATGCATTTCTTTCACCCAGTGTCAATTATCTATGTAATCCTGGGCGCTACTACACTCCCTCTGCCAAACCTGGGGAGAGAAATGGACTGACCTCATGCTTCCTTCTATGCATGAGCAGTTTGAGCACGCTATTCCAACCAGTTGATCCTCTCCCCACCATCAGGCGCCCCAGCTGGCCAGGGGGAGGCAGTATGTATAGGCACTATATACACCGTGCAATGCAAGGTGTTGTGAGCATGTCGGCTATTTTCAAAATGTTTGCATCTTTCTTGACAATTTGGCAAATGTTTGACCAAGTTTGTTGATTACTTTTGATGCAGAAATGGTCTTATCTTTTTTTGGTATAAGGTGTTAAAAGTTATTAAATTGTCACTTCACTGTCATCTGGGGACCCCCCAGCCCCCCATCTTCACTGTGTAAACTAAACACCACTTTGTCACCTGCTGGTACCCCAAACAGACAGACAGACAGACAGACAGACAGACAGACATATGTAACCAGAGGCTACAGAGGTACATACTAGACGGACCACAGACTTAATATTAAAATATACAATCTTTATTGGAAAATGCAATACATAAAATATGGACTTTATTACGAGCAATTTATACCAAAGTTAACAATAAAACTAGAGACAGATTAAATCATACATTAACATTATAGCTTTCCCTATTACCAATAAATAATTCAGTATGGCTAAAGCAGTGACCACTGACTTGTGATCACATCTGTACAGGAAATGGGAAATGAACAGAATGAATATACACTCTGCATTATGTTTTGGAAATCTAATAGTACTGCAGGAAAAACAACTGGTAACATAATAATAATAATACTAATAATACTACTACTAATAATAATAATAATGTAAAAAGACAGTGCCACCAATGGGAAATGTAATTATATTATAATCTGTGAAACCACGACACACAGGCACACAGGTGGACCTGTTTGGCTTAATCGTATTATTTAAAAAATAAAATAATGTGGTGCTGATGTGGAAGCAGAATTGTAGCAATACCTCTGACGGGATTAACCGAGTGATAATCCACAGGCACAGGTCTCACCACTAAGTACTGGAGCTGATTAGATGCTGTGGTGGACGCAGTACTCAAATGGTTTACTACTTAAGTAAAAGTAGTAATACTGCAATGCAGAAATAATCTGTTACAAGTAAAAGTCTGGAATAGAAAGATCACTACAAAAGTATGATATGATATGATATAGTACTTTATTGTCAGTTTGCACTGAAATTTGTCTTGCGACCCACATATATAGATCACATATGATATATACACACATTTGACACGGCACAAAAACAGAAAAGAAAATACAATTACGGAAACATAAGGGCACAGAGCAATGTCGGTATCAAAATGTACTTAAAGTATATAGCCTCTATACCAAAATATCTCCATCAAGCAGTGGAGTAAAAGTAAAATGTTTGCCTGGAGTAGAAGTAATGTACAAATACCTCAAAATTGTACTTAAGTACAGTACTCGAGTACATGTACTTAGTTACTTAACTTATACTTCACACCACTGATTACGATCAACTGGAAAGTAATAGTGATATTGGGTATTATATTACTATAGTCAGTCACAGCATACACACATGCATGTAGTCCCACTTTTATGGTAATTGTGTGATTTGAATTATTTATATGTAGCCTACCTACAATGTCGTACATACATGCATACACATACATACATACTGTACATGTGATGTGATGTGTGTGTGTGTGTGTGTGTGTGTGTGTGTGTGTGTGTGTGTGTGCTCGCGCGCGTGTGTGTGTGCACTGTGCACGTGCGCGTGTGTGTGTGTGTGTGTGTGTGTGTGTGTGTACTGTAGGCCTATGTGTAAAGTAAACATGCATGGCGTGCTATTATTTAGTTTTTATTTATTTATTATTGTTTCCATTATGTCTTTATCACTTTAATATCGAGGAGCCAATATAAAACCCAAGAATTTGACTCTCGGGGATGTAAAACAAAAAACAAAACATAAAAAACCCCTAAAGTATATAGCTCAAATCTTGCATCTATACAGTAGCGTCCATCTGACGGAGAGCAACATCTGCTGCCATTGCTTGCATGAATATACTGATTACCACCCAGGTGCCCTGCCGGCAGCCTGCTGTCGCAATGCTTAGCCTTCCACACCGTAGTCGTAAATCTGGACCACAGTAACCCCACGGCAGCGTCCCTATTTTGGGCTACGTCATTCATTACACACTGACTGTATGGGTGAAAATGCGAAAGCATAGTTCTGATTGGATTAACAAGCCAGAGCTGAGTGGGTGGGGAGGGGAGGGGAGGGGAGGCGCCATCTGGGAATCAGAAGAAGGCCCCCCCAACCCCCCGGTTCGGTTGGGGCTCGCCCCCTGGCTCCTGGTCCCGTTGGCCTGGACCACCCACTCCATGTGTTGAGTGGTCATTTGACCCTTAATCGCTCCCTGGGCACTGTATTTATAGCACCCACTGCTCCCGATAATTAGGTCGTTCAATGCAGAGGACAAACTTGCAACGTAAAGTATACGGCCCACATGATCTCAGAGGCAAATATTGTACTTACACCACTACAATTACTTGAAAACTATTGTTACTAGTTACTTTATAGATTTGAATTATTATTACAAAACCACTTCAGCCCTATTTCAACTGAGGCTATTTGAAAATAGTTGGTCTACGAGCTCACAACGCGCCGTGAGCTTGTAGATATACGGGACTGTGAGAGGGAGGATGACTGATTTAAGCAGTCACACTTGGCCTGAGTCAAACTAGAACTGTACTCAAAGCTGGGTGTGGCTGTGCACCTGTTGTGCATCATGGACTTGATCAAGGCACAACAGGTTAAATCAGTCATCTCCACAAACACTCTGTCCGGACAGTGGAGAGCCATCTGCTCTCCTGTGTAAACTATTATTGTGATGCTTTCAAATTGTTATTTCCTCGATTTGGAGGAATAAAGCGACAAACGCTGCCTTGTCTTGTGTCCTTCCTTGCCCTGGGTAGTGACGAGTCGGTCACAGGGACATTCTGCATTCTGTACTTTTACAACTTGGTACTAAAACCCATTTCGGCCTGACACCGATTCTACAAATGCCTTCTAAATCCTGCCAGTTTTCTGAAAAGCCCATGTTTCTATGTCAAACATTACACAAGGACCCCCAAAAATGTATGTAGCCTAATTGGCCACCGACCCCTATCTGTTGTTCCAGGGACCCCTATCTGTTGTTCCAGGGACCCCTATCTGTTGTTCCAGGGACCCCTATCTATTTTCAAAAAATAGCAGATCTACAAACTCATAGCGTGGCACTCGGTGCCGTGCTATGAGCTTGTAGATCATGACATGCATAATACTTCAAATACAATCCTGAATCATAAGGAAGCTCTGAACCTAGCATCTGTCTAACAGTAGGAAATCTGCACAGAGAGTCTACAAAATATGCTATCTAAATTACATAGTTTAGCCTTTGCATATACGCAAGGTCGTCAAAGCTAGTGCAAGTGCTACGGGCTAAAATGGAGTCTGAAGAGGTGCGTCTTCAGACTACAGGCCAGGGAACTGTGTACTCACTGGTTCCAGGAATAATATGCTTTTCAGAAATCGATGAATGATTACTAAATAGAGAAGATTTCCATCACGCCGATTATTTGCACACTGAGAAGTCTGGTAGTAATTAGGGATGTCCCTCCCTAGGCTATCATGCTTTTTTGCCCACGATCCAATTGTGATCATTAGATTTTTGAGTATCTGCCGATACCGATTTTTCCTGATCTGACGATATCCGTCATGATATGGATATAAACATTGATACTAGGGATCGCGGGTTTTTTGCTGCCAATCCGATTACGATGATTTTAAAATCCGATCACGTGATCAGAAATCGGGGCCGATCACGTGATCGGATCGGGACAATTCTAGTAGTAATAGTTGCTGAATAAGCCTGAACAGAGTTCTACAAGTCAATTTGACACACTTAGGCTATACTGGCTATATGGGTGTCGGCGGCCAATTATATATAATTTTTAGGCTCACTGACAACATGGGTTTTTCAGAAAACGGTCATGATTTAGAAGACATTTGTAGAATCTGGTGTCAGGTTTAAATGTAAGTAAATAGAAATAAAATAAATGAATCCAATCAACCTTCAATTGTCATGACCTTTCAACACTCACTCACTGGGGAAGGACAAAGCGGTCAGCGGTGTCTTATTGATTTGCTCACCCTGTCGCACATTTCACATTACATTAGGCCTACTGTATGCTAAAAGGCTGAGGAGCACAACATGTGTGGCATGTCCTTTTGACCTCGGGACCATGAATATTGTAAACCATCCTGCTGCAGCTGCTTCAATCTCTATGATGGTAAATGGTGCAAATTTATATATAGCGCTATATTATTGCGCCTTTATCCAAGGCGCTTTACATAGATTGTGGTCATTGTGCATCACATTCACACAGCGATGGAGGCGGAAACCATGCAAGGCACCAACCAGCTCATCAGGATCAATTCAGGGTTCAGTGTCTTGCTCAAGGACACTTCGACACTTGGGGGAACCCGCGTTCAAACTATAGGAACCTTGCGGTTGCCATCCGGCCACTCTACCCCTGAGCTACCGCCAGCCCATCTCTATATGAAGTGGTTACATGGAAAGGTGATTTGCCTGAATGCAATTTCTTGAGGAACCTGGACATTTTCACTGGCTCTTCTTGTCTGCCATTGAGACGTGACAAGGCCGGTTGGAGTTGATACAGGATGGGATAGATGCATACATATGTATTAGGAAGGTTAGTCTCTGTGTGTCAACAGCGCCACAGATGGTCTGAGCTGCTACTGCAGGGATGAAGGGAAATGATGCTGACAGTCATCACATTCACAAGGAAGTTTGTTCCCTTGCGTACAGCATGCAAGGGAGGGCGTTGAGACAGAGTGAGTTCAAGCAATAAACCTAAACTGGCAAAAGAAATCTATACAATATACTATATCCGGCACACACGCACGCACGCACACAATGTTTTTGTTTTTCTGCTGGGAAAGAAATATAATGTATATATATATATATATATATATATATATATATACACTGTATATTAAGGCAAAAGTAGAAGCAGTATAAAGCCTTATTTTAATCACAGTGGATTTATTAAACAGAAGCAGCAGGTCTAAATCTGTGCAGATTACGTGCCAGGACCAAGGAGATGTGAAGAGAGAGAGAGGGGGATGGAGAGGCTTGCGTAAGCAAGTGCACTTAAGGTGACAGTCCATTTCTGACAAGGACTGATGCATAATTTGTACTGTCGTGATACTGTAGCCGCTCGGACACCGGCGTACGATAAAGGTACTAGAAGTTATAGGCATGAGAGAGAAGAGGGCGTGGTGTGAGTGCGTGCGTGCGTTTGTGCGTCTTCCTGTGAGGTGAGGGAGTGAAGTTGTAGTTATGTGCTTAAAAGTGCTTAACCAGTGCTTAAAAGTGCTTCAACCCTAGCATCCGTATTCTGGGCAAACTTGCAAAGCCTTCGTAAGAAAATAGCAGATCTACAAGCTCACAAATGAATGCATCACACTGCGTCATACATTGTATGCTTGTAGATCTGCTATTTTCCAGAGAAGAGATCTTAGTGTAGAGTGAAAACATTAAAGACTCTAGTATAGAGATCTGAGGCACTCCGGTCAACCAAGTATAGGTTAAAAGTGCTAAACATGCTTAAAAAGTTGTAGTTATAACTTCCACACACGTTCTTTTAAAAACTAATCTACATCATTTATTCAGATAATCTACACAGAATTAATTCAGCTATATATCCTATATTTCCTTGGATGCAGACTCCTAAATGGAATATTTCATTCAGTCTTTGCTTTCAATATTATTTTTATTTCCGTATAATTGAATTTGATGAAATTAAATCATACTGCCTGCAGATGCTTGTATCTGTTTAGACTATAGTGTGTGTGTGTGTGTGTGTGTGTGTGTGTGTGTGTGTGTGTGTGTGTGTGTGTGTGTGTGTGTGTGTGTGTGTGTGTGTGTGTGTGTGTGTGTGTGTGTGTGTGTGTGTGTGTGTGTGTGTGTGTGTGTGTGTGCGTGCGTGCGTGCGTGCGTGCGTGCGTGCGTGCGTGCGTGCGTGCGTGTGTGTGTGTGTGTGTGTGCGTGCGTGTGTGTGTGTGTGTGTGTGTATGTAAGCATCATCTGTGCATGCATGTGTACATATTATTTATGTTGTTCAGTGTGTGTGAATGTCTCTCCCGTTCATGGTGTGTATGTTTCTGTGATTGTATTAAACAAGACAACAAAACTATCTGCAAAAGTAAAGTACCACGAGTAAATGTAAGTCATTGTTTTCAAAATGCCATTTAAAAAATAGCAGATCTAAAAGCTCACAACGTGTTGCATTGTGGCGTGTTAGTGTTTGTGAGCTCAAAATTAATACAGTATTTGAATAAATGCCCTTTCACCCACATGGTATAGTGGTATTAAATGACCTCAGTGTTTGAGCTTTGGCCTACCAGTGGGGGAAAGGGTTAATCCACACAGCATCTGGATTTAATCAAATCAATGTTAACTGACAGTGCATTGTGCTTAGACAGACCTCTAGAGGCCGCAGAAATACAGCCTTTCCAAAGACATCGACTGGATAGAAATAGTTATATCGTGTAAATAATATTGTCTTTTGATATACTATCCTTCTATGGTTATCCGTTGTTCAAATTGTATTAGCTTTTTAACACCTTTCTCCAATTGTTATTTTGCTATTTTAATGTGCAATTTGTCCCATTCTTTTAGTACAGCGCTTTCTAACTCATGTTTTAAAAAGTGCTTTATTAATACAATTATAATTATTACTACTACTACTGTCTGAATCTGCATATGGATGGTATTCTATCAATGATAAATAACGACTCTTCTCAAGACGTTATCACGAATGTTACACCTCACAATTTCTATATCTATTGAATCTGATGACAAACTCTATTTGATCCCTACATAAAGAGACAACTTTCACAAGTATAGAAGCCATTCTCAAAATGTGGGCCGGGACCCACTGGGGACTAAGATTTTGATGACAATATGACATTTAAATGTTACAAAAGATGTTTTAAAAACATTTCACTGTATTTTTTTTTCATGATGTGATTATTCACTTGCGTTTTCATTGTGGTACCAATAAATTAAAGTGAAACGCCACTGATTCAAGACAACAAAATCGTTTGATTGAGGATAAAAAATGTTCTGAAAATGCACACGGGTGACCGACGCATGCAGCCCACTCATTATGACCTTAACACGGCAGCCAAATCAAATGGTGTGGGCCGCAGCCACTTTGATCCAGAAAAGGTTGGGAAGCACTGTACTTGTTGTCACCATTCACAGGCTCGGCATGCAGTGCCACACAAGAATGCCAAGCTCACCATCTGTTGGATGAGCTTGGCAAATGTCAGTGGTAAATGTCTATGACAGCACTTCTGTGATGTCTGATGCTGGGGCATTTTGATCTGAGGGGCACATAGTCATTAGCTAGGCTGCAGAGGAAAGAGGAGATTTGCTGGCAAGGGCGTTAATCTGGAATGATTTTTTTTTGTGTCGAACGTAACAAGAATATTAATGGCTGGCTGTGTCCTCTGTCCTCTCTCTCTCTGTGTCCTCTCATTCTTGTTTATGATCTGCTGCTGTGCTATGTAATGATGCTAAATATGTAATAAATGTATTCTTAAAGAAAGAGACCTGTGCCCAAAGTGCTTTCTATCACAGTAATAGTATGTACAGTATGACCATGAAGTGAAGGGCGCCCAGATGTTTGGGGGGCATGTCGATGTTCTCATGTCCGTGAAAAATGACAGAAATGTATTACAAGATGTATTTACATCAGTGACGTGACTACTTACAGTACTTACTCGTGACTACTTACATGTATAGTACTTAGGGCCGATTCATACTCCTATTTTAGAGCCGAATAAAAGTGGGTTCGGCTCTGTAGAGCCTACAATGTGACGTCATTTGAGGTTCGGGGGGGCGGGTACCGTCCTAAAGTCGGCTCTAGGAGTATGAATCGGCCCTTACTCGTGAGTCGTGACGTGACATCTTACTTAAAGGGATAGTTCAGATTTTTTTTAACTTAAGCTGTATGAAATACTTGCCATTAACATAGTGGTTGCAACTATTCATTGATTGCCCGTGGTGGGAGTTCTGCTCTGGTTTTGGTCAATATTAAGTAGTTCCGGTTATTTTGTGGGGGGCACAGGCCGGGGCCACCCAGTAAAAGTAAATGAATTCACAAAACTAACGTCATTTGTATTGTTGACCTATTTCTAAAATATTAGCGCAATTTTCCTTTAACTTTGACCCCTCTATCACATGGAACTATTTTTGGGTGTAGCAAAAAACATAGTTCCGTGTAATAGAGGGGCTATCACTCAGCATGTAAAGGCTCATTCATAGTCTGGATTTTCGGTGGTGAGGTGACCAGTCCACCACTCCGATGGTGAGGTGACCACCGCTCCGGTGGTGAACTGACCACCGGAGCTGAAATAACGTTGAGCGGTGGCGAGTAAAAACAGAGAGAAGGGCTAGGGCGGTGGCGGTGGTTTGCTCTTCACCGCAGCTTAGTGACGTCATGTTGTAGTACGGTGGTCACCTCACCACCGAAAATCCAGACTATGAATAACGCTTAACAAAGGCTTTCAGACATTGGGCATTTGTTTGTTTAACTGTATGTAATGTGTTTTATTTTCTTTTTCTTTTTCTTTATGTCATTATTTATTTATTTTTGTTCTGTATTTATTATTGTCAAAACATTTTGTGATAAGATTTTGTTTGTATGTGTGCTGCCATGGGGATGTGGGGGGAAAAATATATGTCAATTGTTTTGAAAATACTTCTTTGTACTGTAAAGAAAATGAATAAACATATGTTAAAAAAAAAAAAAAAAAAGGCTTTCATCTAGAGCTCCATATATGGAGACAACGGAGATATCTATAGTGCTGACATCAGGTCAATGTACAAACTCCATATATGGATATGGACGATTAGCATCGTCATCGTGACACAAATTCAGCCAACACTACAGTATATAAGAGTGGTTGTTGTCCTTGAGGTGAGAGTTACTAATCATTTGCTACGCTCCTTGCGAGAGTCTCCATCGCCCTCCCTTCGAGACTGGATATCTGGCCTTACAACCCCGAAACCGTTGTGTCAGAGATTTCAGCATCCCGGTTAAGTTAAGGACACCACTGCACTGCGGCTGGTCCTCCTAACACAGACAACCAGCTCTAGTTTTGAGTATCTTTCTTTTAACAGAATATACGGTAAGTGTTGCCTGACCTTTGGGTTGGCATGACCTTTGGGCAAGTAGAACATGACCTGTACTTGCCTCTGATTAAGGCCTATTCATAGTCGGGATTTTCGGTGGTGAGGTGACCACCGCTCCGGTGGTGAGGTGACCACCGGAGACCACCGGAGCTGTAATAACGTGGAGCGGTGGTGAGTAAAAACAGAGAAGGGCTGGGGAGAGCGAGCGGTGGTTTGCTCTTCACCGCGGCTCAGTGACGTCATGTTGTAGTTTGGTGGTCACCTCACCACCGAAAATATTAGACTATGAATAACACTTTAGTGTCAACCCATGTATATAATGTTTTCCTTTTTTTTTTTTATAGAAGTGTATATTTGTAGGTTACGTCTTTAAAAGTTCTGATGAATTGAAAATGGAGGACACTGGTGTAAACAAGAAGTCTGCACTTACTACTTTTCTGGTTTCATCCTCGTGGCAGTTTTTGTATTGATTTGTGCTTTCGTTTAAAATGTACCCATTTAAAATACTGTGAATACAATTTTCAATCAATCAATACTTATATTCATATATATGATATTCATATATTCATGAATATTTCATAAACAATTGCCTTGTGTTTTGAAGCAGATGTATTCTTACCATGGAATAAGAATGAGTAGGCCTATATGAATTTAAAATGCTATGTTTCCTTGGGATTGTGTCTACTATTTTACAAGTGTAGGCTATTATTAATTTACTGAAGAGAATGCCCTCCCCGACCACCTGACAGCTCCACAATCCGTGGATGCTTTTGATAAGGAACTAAAGACCTTCCCTTTTAGCAAGGCATTTCCCTAGTTGGACTTTTAAGATGCCCTGTGTGTTTTTCTCACCTTTTAGCTGTTTAGGTGATCACAGAATGCTTCATTTGTTTTTATTCTTATTTTCCCTTATAAATATTTTTGCTTTGTAGCACTTTGAGATTTGTTTCAATTGTAAAGTGCGTTATAAATAAAATGTATTATTATAATTATAATTGAGAGTGTCAGGGTCTTCATAACATAATATGACTGGAATTTAATAAAAGTAATTTAAGTAAAATAGATAATCCAAGTGAAGTAACAAAAACATTAACCTTCATTATCCCTGAGAGGGAAATTGGATTGCCAAAATACATGTACAGAAAGAGTCAAATTAATTTTTTTTAAAAAGCAATACTCACAGTTGCAGACACCAGACAGTCTCACACAATCACAAATAAATAAATCCATATTTCGTGGATGGATCACAAAACATCCTTGCAACCTTTGCATGCAATACAACATTAAGAACGGCAGGGGGCAGCGTTGTCCGGCCGGCCCCCGGGCCCGGGGGGGGAGACTTCAACTTTGACACCGACGACGTTGGTTCTTTCTCTTCCGGTAACTGTGACAACAGGTATGGCGGCGTCCCCGTTTTACTCCACTAAACATTGCACGCAAATCCACTGTAATCCGTCGTTTTGGAAGGAAATTAAACAATTCCAATAGCCACAGTACGGAAAGACACTACACGTCGCACGCGCCGATGTCAATATTACAGGATTGTTGGCTTCGATAGTGGTCAAATTTCAGCGATGCTTCTGCTGGGGTCTCCGAAATAGTGGCTCCCTCCCGTCCGCGGCGATACATGCATTTACAGTTCACAGTCACACGTAGTAGTTAAACGATAAAACAACACGACAAAAATGCACTTATAAGTAACTACGTAACCCGACTTAACGTGTGAAATAATGTCATTCAGCCATGCTTTCTTCGTCAGTGCCTCTTAATTGTGAACATGGCTTATAATATTGGCTAACTAGCTTGCTAACAACTAGCTATTTACATACACCGGCAGCATTAGCCTAAGATTTAGAGACTCGTGGATGTATTTATCATGTCAGAATCGATCAAAATCACCGTATGGTATGCGGTTGCATCCGAGTCCGAAAGTTACAAAACTTGTTTTTTTTTTCTTTTTCCCATCAGGTTCAAGATGGTTCAGCGCCTCACTTACCGTCGCAGGTTGTCCTACAACACCGCATCAAACAAAACCAGGCTGTAAGTGATTTATTTGATTGAATACTTGGATAGCATTAGTAACGTACAGTTCAAACACAAGGTCTACTAAGTATGTAAAACCCAAGAAAGCCTATGGCTTGTTTCCATTGGGGTCCAATTGGTAGGCTACTCAATTCATTGAAACTTTAATATACATTTAGCTAAAACTGGTTTGCTTTATCTCTGAATTTAAATTGGACGTGTGCGTGTGTGTGTGTGTTGACCCAAATACCTTTTTGTGGACTCGAATATGATTTCATGTGTTTTCCATGCAGGTCCCGTACACCTGGTAACCGCATCGTGTACCTGTACACCAAGAAGGTGGGCAAGGCTCCCAAGTCAGGATGTGGCATCTGCCCAGGAAGGCTGCGCGGAGTAAGTGATTTATTTAATGTTGATAACGGCACTGTAAATTTTAAGTTTACACTTTTCTTCTAAATCGTTGGTCACCAAAGTGTGGTTCGGGGACCCCCAGGAGTTATTGAAGGGGTCCAGGGTGTCTCGCACAAAAGGAGTTTAATGTAGAATCAAATTAACTTAAACCCTATATACATAGACTATTTGAAAATGGCTGCTCTTCAAGTCTACACTGTCACATTGTGAACTTGTTGGTCGGGTATTTTCCAAAATTAAGAATATTTGAGGCATTTTAACAAATCAAATATTGTATAGGTGTTTTGACAACATCTTTATCTTGGGGGTAGGCCTGCAGTCAATTTTTTTTTCATTTTGGGGGTCCCTCACATGAATTAGGTCGGGAGTGGCTTATTGTCATCAGCCAGTAACACGCGGTAGTCTATCCCCGTTAAAATGACATGAAATATTAGTCCTAATGTCTAAGTTCCAAGTGTTCATGGTCAGTACTTCGTACTCCACCATGAAGGTAAATCAATGCCAGAGCCTTTATCAAGGTGTCAGCTGTGCCGATGGAAGAGCTCTCACCTGTCAAATCAGCATAGACTAGATCTGAGCGGTCCCCAAACTGTTTTGGCCATGCACCCCCTGTTAGCTCCTGACCTAGCTGACGCACCCCCCCTTTCTGAAATTAAATTAAATAATCAGACTGTCACTGTACTGAGACATGCAGCTGCTCTATACATCTCCTTACAACATTGTTTTACAGGATTTTGCAGTTGGTGCTAAACACTATAAAACCTCCATTACTCTTTTAATGTCACACACCCCCTAGAGGGCGTTCGCACACCCCAAGGGGTGCATGCACCACAGTTTGTGAACCACTGGACTAGATATCATGCTTCAGGCTGCTGCTGTTGAAACTTCTGCCCCCGTCTTGTGTCTTAACCCATTTAGACATTGAAATAAAAAAAAATCTCTTCTAAATCATGACTATTTTCTGAAATACCTATGTTTCTATATATCGGTGGTGCTCAATATTTCATGTCAAGGACCCCCAGAATTATCTGTATTTGGCCGCAGACCCCCATCTGAAAATATGTTGTTCCAGGGACACCCCCGGAAGCAACGATTTGAGCAAAAACGTTCACTCTAAAAGAATATATATACAAAGATTTGCACTACATTTTCATGATTTTTCAAAAATAGCTAAGTATATCGTTAGGCTTAAAACAAAAAGGGGTTCCCACTCAAAATGGGTTAAGCGTTAGCCCAACACTAATAAATACTTGGTCAACGTTTGTTAGTAATGTGTACAAGTCTGCAGAATTGCTAAGTGTGCTAGAATGTTTCAGCAGATTATTTCATAATGTAGAGTAAAGTAGGATGGCCGTGTATGCTTAAATAGTTAATTTAAATTCTCCTTAAATATGCGCAGGACTGCAGTGTTAAACATCACTGCATCAAAGCCACTGAACATCTAAATGTTGGCAGTTGTCCGTATCATTCATCATCTTACAGTGGAAAGGGGTACCTACTGTAAAATTACATTCATTTGCACAATTTGATCTGTCCCCTTGTGCAAAATCTTAAACATTGCTCATGCTAGAAACTCTTGTTAGTGTTGACTGACACATCTGTTTGTGTGTGATAACTTGTTTATTTAATTGAGGGATGTCATGATATTGACAGTAAATTATTTAAGGGGTGGAGAGATGAGCAGTGAAGTGGATCCCACAAAGTTGCATTGTTGTGTGCATTTGTTTTGCAAACTGCAGGAGAGCTGTTCTGTGCAAATCGCATATTCAATCAGCTCTACTAATCCGAACAACCACCTTATTCTCAACATGGATGTGCTTTGTGTCTTGTAGATCCGGGCTGTGAGACCTCAGGTTCTGATGAGGCTCAGCAAGACCAAGAAGCACGTCAGCAGGGCCTACGGAGGCTCCATGTGTGCAAAGTGTGTGCGAGACAGGTAAGAGGAACATTTACATTTATCACTCAATGGAATTCCCTTTTCTTTACTTGCATCCCATAATGACATTATTTTGGGTTTTTTTCTGAAAAACCTGTTTCTATGTCAGTGGTGCTCAACCTTAAGGACCCCAAGAATTATCTGTATTTGGCTGCGGACCCCCATCTGAAAATATGTTGTTCAAGGGACTGCCCCAGAAGCAAAAATATGAGTTAAAAACATTCACTCTGAAAGAATATATTCAAAGATTTGCGCCACATTTTCAAGATTTTTCTAAAGTAGCATCTACAAGCTCGTAGATCTGCTATTTTTCAATAGCTAAAGTATAACATAATGCTTAAAACGCCAAAAGGGGTTCCCGTGCAGATACTACGAGAAAATATAATTTTTTAGATTTTATGAAAGTTGCATCATTTGCATGCCTACGTACACAGTGTTGCACTTTGTTTTGTTATTTCTCTTCAAGTTTCTCTTGAATCCGAAGTTTCAAAACTATATAAAATTATCTGAACTCATTCTCAAACACCTCATGATCAGTATGTCTCAAACACATCTAATTTAGCACATTCACATACTGTCCTGTGTCCTCACACATATTTGTGGGTTGAATAGAAGACACACCTCTCCTTCACTAAGCAAAGTCATTCAATGATTTCAAGTTAAGTGGTAGTCATAACTTGTTCTGGATGTCGACTGCAAGGAAGTTTAATCTGTGTTTTGTGTCTTTTCAGGATCAAGAGGGCCTTCTTGATTGAAGAGCAGAAGATTGTGGTCAAGGTGCTCAAGGCACAGGCACAGAGCCAGAAATCCAAATAAATTTATTTGTATTGAAATAAAAGATGTCCATGTTGTTCACAAAAATACTTGGTTGTCTTTCATTTAAATTCATTGTGACCCAATGTCAATAAACAGTCTTTCTTTTTGGATTTCCTTGTTCCAGTGAGTGAATGCCAATCTTATCTGTGGTCCCATTCTAGAATGCTTGGAAATGGTCACAAACAATGCTATTTATTATTGAGTGAATGTTTTGAGTAAAATAACAGTCGATATACAATATAGTGGAAATGTATTAAGAGGTTTGATTGCCATATACAGTGATTACTGGTCAATTTTGTTTGTATCCTAGTAACTCCAAACTTGTGGTGTTGTCTTGACAAGTGTTGAGATGCATTTAGGTAGACTTATTCAAATCTACTCAAACTTTTAACTTTGAAAGATATATATTTGACCACGGAACCATGTCTTGAAACCTGTATTTTCAATAAATGTGTAACGGTTATTAGAATAGATCCAGAAACTAATACAATACCACAAATGAAACACATAAAATGAGTACAAATATGCCAGTAGGAGATATATTTTAGAGCATTTTTTAAATGTAGAAACCGGAGGGTAATCTCTTAAACACATTTTGTGAATTTATTGTGTTACTCTCATTGTCACTTGTCTCGCACAATTGTGACGTAGACATCCAAGGTCCTTGCAGACGTGCAAAATAAGTAATCGCGTGAAACTGCTGATGTTTCTTGTATTTGAGTTGCATATAAAATTCACATAGAATGGTGTTTTCAGATGAAAGGTCACCGTTTTGGTTTTGTCAAAATAAGCAGTCTATTACATTGTTTAAATGTCTACGGGCTTCCTGTGTAAGCACTACAATGTGCAAAGTCTGGTTTCTCTCAACGGCTTAAATGTATTTAGATCCGGTCTAGAGCCCGCGTATTACATCCGGTAATTTAAACGTAGACATACGTTGCACGCACGGATTCCGTTTCCGTATCCGCTCTAGATCGGAAAACCATTTTGGTGTTAGCATCATGTTATGCTTTAGCTATTGAAAAATAGCAGATCTACAAGCTCATAGCTTGTAGGTCTGCTATTTTTGAAAAATCTAAGAACGACTGACATTTTTTTAGAATCTGATCTCAGGTCAGAATGGGTTAATCAGACCAGTGTGTGTCCAGTGGAAACCTCGTATGAATCTGATCTCAGGTCAGAATGGGTTACACTAGAGGCGTAGCAAACAGGACCCGGTCACACTGGGCTCCGTCTTTTGAGCTAATTTAGAACTTCCTGTCTGAGAGCTAGCTAATTTAAGACATCCGGTTGCCTTCAGAATAAAATAAGGTTATTTAATTAATAATTATTACATTACATTATTAGTATTATTATTACATTACAGTTATTGTAAAGACACACATTATGTTTCTGTGTAAAAATAAGTAATTAAATAACATCAAAAAGTTATCTAAATGGATAAATGCTATTCACTGGAGTGAATATTCTATTATATTCTAAAAACGACTTATAAATCCTAAAGCCTTGTCTATACTTCACTGTGCAACGGTCCTATGCTGGACAATAGCAGATATGCAAACTCACAGCACATCTCATTCAAGACACTGAACTTGCAGATCTGCCATTTTTGAACACACTATAAAGTTAACCATTTATCATGCTGCTCTACGTGGCACTGCATTCTGTGACATTAAACCAAATGGCATTTTCCACTCTATGACACTACTGTTCTACATTTTTGTCTAATAAAATAGGCTATTAATTGAATCAATCAAACTGCATTAACTAACAGAGATACTACTAACCGAGCTATCCATGTCAACATGCTCTATAGGAGTCTCAATAACAGGTATAAGTAACGTTTAATGTTTAGTAATTTTAATGTAGCAGAAGAGGCCATTCATTGAACAGAGTTTTGCACAATTTTAACATCCCAGATCGATTGAAATATGAATCTACTGTGCTGTGCTACACCATGATATATTAAGAGTACAATAACATTCCATTGTGAATAAAAACGTATTAACCACAGTGTAATGCTAAAGGTTTCATCACAGGGCTGTCTGCTTCATGTAATATCATTAAAAGTGTTGTTGGTGACAGTTATACAGGGCTGCCATATTTCAGAAAATGTCAAGAGTGAGACTCGTGTCTGGTGGACTTTTTGCCTTTTTTAATGTCGATTTGGCCCGTTTTAACGTTGATATTTACCTTAACACTGATAGAAATGAAAAAGATTGTACCTTTTTGTTTTTACAAATAAATACATTTATTTGTAAAATGTAAATAGTCCTTGACATGAAATAGTTTGAAAACCACTGATATAGACATAGGTTTTTTCAGAAAACCTATGTTTTGAGGAATGTATACAATAACATATGGCAATTATAGCGGAGACAATACTTTTTACGCATCACAAGTTGTTCGAACCCTCCAACAACTGTGTGTATGCCCTAGGGCGAAATTATAGTTTGCACCTATAGCCCAGCTCTGAGGTGGCATGTAGGAGTGGTTGGCATTTAATATCTCTACTGCACACTTCTCTGGACCTAACCACAACAATATCTCATGTATTAGCTGTCAGGATGTAAAGGTGTCTCAGTTATCACAGAGTTGGAACATGGATGTACCCACCACACATTGTGAACATTACAACAATTAACCTCATTTGAGTTTTATCTCCAGTTTACGAGGCGATAAAGCCTGGCAATGTACTGCCGAATGTGTCCAATCGGATAGGAAATCCAGGATTGTCCAGTTTACTAGAACTAACTACAGCTTTGTACTTCCGATTAGACACTCGGCAGTAGTTCTTGTCCAGACTACATCAAAATGACTTGTCATGTAAAGGAGCAGAATCCCTCCACTGCATTTAATTCGGCAGATTTTGTATAATATAAAGATAGCTTTGTAGTGATACGGGACATTGAACAGTGGGATAATTGTGGGTTAAGAGAGTTCCACACCCTACTGTGTAGTTACTCATTAGTAGGAGCTAGTACTGTTGCAGCTGCTGCCACACTAATATCAGAAAAGAGAGTCTGCCTTTTTAATGATATACATGATCCCCATTTACCATCTATTTCAGTATAAAGTGGCACTCAAACAAAGCTATCCAAGGCAATCTAAAGTAAAAGTCCTTTATTCAAATATGGGATAAATTAAAATCTGAACAAAAATTAGGTATAAAATATGGGAGAAAGTCAAATCTGATGTCTTCAATCTTCATTTGGGGGAAGCAAATCTGAAAGACAGGAGAGAGAAAAAACAACAACTAATTAAATAATTTAATATGAAGCAGTGCCTACCTGCCACCTGGATGTGAATTCCCAGGGCAATTCTAAAGGAGTAGTTCACCCAAAAATTACTATCAATTACACGTCCCATGAAGCCTTGAATCCATGGATTCGTTTTTCCCCCCACATTCTATCCTAAACCAATAATCTGACTCAGCAATATGACAAATTTCCATGAAGTCAAGGCTTCATGGGGGTGTGTAATTGATAGAAAATATGTCCTTTTTGGGGGGAGGGTGAACTAACTGGATTTTTTTGTTCTTGCTTAATGTAAATCGCTCTGGATTAAGAGCGTCTGCTAAATGCCTAAATTGTAAATTGAAGCGTCAGATCACACAATCCATTTGGTTATGGGTGAGTTAAGGGAAGTAAACGCTGCCATGTTATATTAATACATTTTATTTAATTCCCAAATACCAGTGCAAACCTAAGATGTATTGTTGGATGGACTGGTCAGAGGATATAACCATATACATCATGGCTATGAATTATAATGACTTTGTACAGATCTAGTCATTCTAATTAGGCTACATCTGTGTCAGAGATAAGTGTAGTTTCAAGAGCCTTTCAGGGCTCAAATTTGGCTTAGCAATGAGAAACAAAAAATCTCCATGAATGAAAAGTCTGCATGGTGTGTGTTATTGCTAGACAAGTCAAGTACTCTTTTTAAATGAAGCCTGTCATTCTGCTATCATGTAACTATTAAGTAAACAGAATCGAAATAGAAGTTTAGTAGCCCAAACATTTAGAATCTCGTAGAGGGTTTTTTTCGATTCTGACGAATCTCTCTACGAGAGTCTAAAAGATAACCCCCCCCTTTACAGTCGAAAGTTGAACGTTTGTGCCTCAAAATCACTCTTACCTTGTACAAATGCAAAATCTAAGCTGCTTTTAATGTTGCCCCACTTGTTTGTGAGGTGTACGGATTCAGATTAAACACGGAACATGCTTATTTTTCAATAAAAAAGCTATTTTAATCCACTCTGTTTCTGAATCCTCCATTGTAAATGCGGTAAACGGCGCAACAGAATATTGCCCGCGCCCCTAGCGGCCAGGGTTCTCTTGCGCATTTACAATGGAGATAAAAGCAAGATGGCCACCAGATTCCGAGACAGAGTGGATTAAAATAGCTTTTTTATTGAAAAATAAGCATGTTCCGTGTTTAATCTGAATCCGTACACCTCACAAACAAGTGGGGCAACATTAAAAGCAGCTTAGATTTTGCATTTGTACAAGGTAAGAGTGATTTTGAGGCACAAACGTTCAACTTTCGACGGTAAAGGGGGGGGGGGTTTCTTTTAGACTCTCGTAGAGAGATTCGTCAGAATCGAAAAAAAACCTCTACGAGAATCTAAATGTTTGGGCTAGAAGTTTAGGTTGTGTGGTTATCATGTCATGAAGTAATTTGTCCAATTGGAGACATCTGGCTCCGTTTACAATGGGAAGTCAATGCCATTGTGCTTTAAAGCAATGGCTTGCAACTCACTGGATTAATAAACTCCTGATTTACAAATCATACCTTGAAGCCTCTTGATTTCTTGCAGTGCCTCTTCCAGTCGTTTCTGTGCCTCTTCCAGTCGTTTTTGTGACTCTGCACAGTTGGCACAGTCTGCAAATACATTTATGACACATGGATGAGTCCATCTAGATTGAAAGGTGTCAATAAAGGACTTCTGCAGGGAAATGGCAAATTTCTAACTGTAAAATGTGTAAGCAAACACTTCATTTGTACTGTAGGTTTTGTTTCTCTTTTTAAGGTTTGGGCTTTCATTATTTGCTGCTAGAGACTTCCCAAACTGTTGCAAAAAAGAAAATTACACAATACAGATATATATACACATTTGAAAATGAAAAGCACTGAAAAGGCTGACAATGATTGAAAGAAAGCCAACTAACGTGTAGGACGTGCCAACAATTAGTCATTCCCAGAACAGAGCACACTGGTAGTGTCACATGGGCATACCTGCACAGCCAACAAACTGTGTGAGAAATAAAAATGCATACAAATCACTCCGACGACTAGCATAGACTACAGTATTTGGAATTAAAATGCCAGTCACATTAGGACTAGATGCAGCTAAAAACAATTAAACCAAACTACCAAAGTAGTATAGCAAATGATCTGGGTTCATACCATGCTGCTTGCCACTCAATATCATAGAATCATAGAACACATGAGTGCCATCAGACGCAAGGACATCAAATCTCCTGTCGCCAGACACTTCATGGAAGCCGGTCACTCCACAGCAGATCTGTCTTACACAGTCATTGATCAAATTAAGAAATCTAGAAGAGGGGGTGATTTAGACACTAAACTCCTCCAAACTGAATCTAGATGGATTTTTTATTTAAAGTCTGTCAATCCAGGTGGCTTAAATGAAGATCTCTCCCTCCAGTGCTACCTATAAAGTAAAAAGTTATATTCAAAAAGTGATTATATAAGTCTGTCAACATGTGATGTATGTAATATTCTTGTTTCCTATATAACTGTGATTTTGTATATCCTTTTTGTAATGTCCACGCCCACAATCAGGTGATGTCAATTAGTAATTCTCAGCACCTGAGCTGTATTGTTTGAGTTGTTTAAAAGTATGTTCTTTGTCTGTGAAAAACCATAGCACTGACGAAGGTCTGAGGACCGAAACGTTTGCTTTTTAATTGCACCATGAGCACAGAGCACCATGAGCACAGCATGATAAAATAAAAGAAAATATATTTTTCTAAGTCTCAGTCTAAGGAGTTTTACTTCTTTTTCTATACGGTGAGCGAGTCTTTTCCAGTCAAAGTTTTCCTTATATTTTTGAGACCACCGCTACCGTAGTTAAGTTTGAAGAGAGAAAAAAAAGGACGAAGAAAGGCGCAACAGTTTCCTCAGTGCCACTCAATAGAAACATTTTGAAACAGAAGAATATTGATCAGTTGTTTAGAGTTAAAATGTCAACCCTTTTCTTTAGATATTAGACAGTCAGGGATTCACACAAAAACAAATATGACAGCCAATAGAGCATGTGACATCAAACCCGGAAGTTATGCAGGAATGCCTACAGACTGGCAAAAAAAATAATAATAATACTTTCTGGCCTTGCATTCAAACAGAAACGTCCTATCTGATTGCATTAAACAATGTTAAACTCACTTTGCATGTTGCTTTGCCACTCGATGTGCCATTCACTTTAAGCATGCGCATACCGTCTAGTGTTTGGGGTTCTAATCAACACAAGTGCTTGCCTTTAACAGTCTCTGCAGTGGTGGGCAGGACCTGGACGCTACTACTGTAATTTGAGACTTTAAACAAACCCTTTATTTACCCATTTTTTTCCGTTTGGCTCCGAGGAAAGCCTGTCTACTGCCAGGCCTCTTCAGGGTTTGCGATTGGCCAGTCTTAACTGAAGGCAAGGGGGAGAAAAAAAATAAGAAAAAAGCAAATGCACTGGATTATGCCAATTGTGTCATGTCAATTCATTGCACCACCAATGACACCACATATTGTCACTGATATCATTACTTCCCAGTTACAAAATAAGCTGTAATTGATGAGTTTTGATGACACCAAGATCAGACTTCCAGCACCTCCTACCTGTCTGGGAAGGACCTGCAGCACTACAGGATGGCACCTGAACATCTGAAATCACAGGGAGAGAAATGAAGTAGGGTTAAGCTGCTTATTCTGTACGCTTGTGTCTCGACATTTTCTGTAAAGCACTCGTCCGTCGTTTTTAAATGTGTTCTATAAGTAAAGTCAGATTGGATTCTGAAAAACGTAACTTGTAGCTCAGCTATTGTCAGATTTAATTTAGAGCCACAAGAGGACCAAAATCAGAGGTGCTGCGATCACAGATAGATATTGAATTGGTTTTGATGGTTGATTGGCATCTGATCGGGAGTGGAAAAAATGTGATCGAGGCATCCAACCAAAATAAATAGACCATTAGGTGGATCCAGGTGAACAAAGTATATAGGGTTTTAGTGGTTACAGCTAGCTATAATAGAATCACTAAGATTCTTGACACATTAGGTGGCAAAAATAAATCAACCTATACCAGAATGGAAGTATGGAACCATTTAAGGGACTTTTTTTTTACTATATTTTTTATCCCACGATTTTGTAACCCATTTTTCACCCCTGTGTCAATCATCTAATGTGATACTGGGCTCTACACACCCTCCACAAACCTAGTCCCCATATATGGGGGACAAGGGGAGAGCAACGGTCTTGAACTCATGCTTCCTTCATGCCTGAGTGTCCAAGTTGCTCCTTTACACCTGACAGGGGGGAGTTTCCCCTGGTTGGACGTAGCGCGTGGAAGGAACACATTATACCAACCAGTTCCTTTACCCTCCATCAGGCGCCCCGGCTGGCCAGGGGGAGGCAGTTTAGTGACCAGGATTACTGCATGTTTTTTGTGAGGGTACCTACCGAAGGTGTTATGTGGGTCTGGGTCAACAAACTGTGACGCTACAGAGTTTGTTGCAGGAACAAACTGTGAGTGTGATGGATAAAGTCTTTGTGGAACCACAGTGGGGTTCTCCTCTACTTTTTCAGCTGCGTAGCGGTGAGGCATGGGCGTCGATGTGAATTGGGCGTGTTCCCTCAAATCTAAAGTGTCGTCCAGTTTGCTCACTCCATGTGCGAAATTCACAACCGAGCTGTCATAGGATTCTGACATACTTAAAGTGCTCGTCTGTGAATAGTCTTTACTGTTACCAGGTCCAGTAACTGAAGCTGAACCAGAGGACGTGGCAGAGACTGCCCTTACAACAGGCTCATCTTCAGAGACTGCCACTACAGGCTGAACTTCAGAGACTGCCACTACAGGCTGAACTTCAGAGACTACAGGCTGCTCTTCAGAGACTACAGGCTGCTCTTCAGAGACTACAGGCTGCTCTTCAGAGACTACTGGCTCATCTTCAGAGACCACCACTACTGGCTCATCTTCAGAGACCACCACTACTGGCTCATCTTCAGAGACCACATCTGCGTCAACCGTTGTATTTTTAGTACACCTTGAGGGAATAGGTATTTGGACATCAAAGGTCTTGTTTTCAGGGCTGTCAACGTCAAAGGTATTCTGTTGGTCAACACTAATCAGGCTAGTAGTGGTCTGGTGGTTGGAGAGATTGGTTGAGCCTGTCATATCGAAGGTGTTATGTGGGTCTGGGTCAACTCTCATAGGGCTAGTAGTGGTCTGGTGGTTGGAGAGATTGGTTGAGCCTTCCATATCGATGGTGTTATGTGGGTCAACTCTCATAGGGCCAGTAGTGGTCTGGTGGTTGGAGAGATTGGTTGAGCCTGTCATATCGAAGGTGTTATGTGGGTCTGGGTCAACTCTCATAGAGCCAGTAGTGGTCTGGTGATTCAACTCGAGATTGGAACAGTCCACATCGAAGGTGTTTTGGGGGTTAAGTTGGTTAACACTCGTATGGCTTTCAAGCAAATAATTTGTGCTAAGTGCAGAAGCAGATTCAATGGTATTGCTGCAAGGCTCTGCTTCAGAGACTGCCAGTTCAGCAGGGTCAGCTTCAGCATCCAAAGTCTTAGTCAGAGCAACCATTTTGCCTGTTCTGGAGATCGTAGCATGAACCAATCGGCTCTGCTAATGTGCCATCTTGATTGAAGCTTTTGTCTACGGTGGAAGTATCAAATGAGAATTCTGGAAAAATCTCATCTTTTATCAGAACGACCTCAGGGCTATTGACATCAGTCAGAACTCTCCGTTTTGAATGCAAGGATTTTGAAACTGGGGTGAGATCAGGAAGCAAACAGCGGGGCCATGATGTTGATTTTGGCTTCTTATTTCCACCTGTGAATGTAGATTCAAAAGATTACTCGCAAATAAAATACTGTTTCTTTATAGAAAAGAAAGTGGTTTAGATCAACACAAGAGTGAGTACATTTAACTAGGCTACATTTGTATAGTCGTCTTGATCCTTGTCCACCTCTCAAGTTAAAACTGTAGTCTTCTCACTGAGTTATTGTACCTTAAATACATGGTGAAGTATAAATAGCAAATGTTAGCAATAGTTTGCATAGAATCAACACAAAACCCTGAACATTTGTAGACTGTTTTACAAGGGCTTTCCCCATCTTGCAAATATTGCAGTTTTAAAATTACAAAGTTTTGGAACTGATTTACAATTTTGCTAAAAGAAAATCTACACTAAATTATGACAGCTCAGTCGACACAGGCCTTTATTTAGCCTACATGCGTGTAGAATTTGCATTTCATTTGAGCAGCCACATTATGTTTCACATGACGCTCGTACTTCACGAGTCATGTTTCAGGGCTAAGCCACAGCTAGAGTGGAGAAAAGGGCCATGGTTTAGACGAGTCTAAATGTTTGAGCTAGTTTAAAAAGATTATTCAAGGCAGCCAACGAGGATAGGACAGTTGCCAAGATGTATGGTAGTATACCTACGTACTGTATGTAGACGTTAATGTTAACGCTAATGTCTCGTAGTCGTAAACAAATCAATGTTCGCAGGCGACTGGATTTGTTGTTCACTCATAAAAACACATTAACCACGTTGTTTACCGAAACATTATTACATGAAGTGTTGCGGTTGGACAGGTCACGTCATACTAGTAAGGAATTGGAGAGAATTAAAAACACTTACCCCAAACAAACCAAAACCACTGGACAGAGTGGACACACAGCTGATCTGAGGGAGCCCGGCCCCACTGTTTAAATTACCTGCTCCTCATTGGATGGATAGAACGGAACCAATCACAGGGTAGAAGATGAAGTCTTATTTACGTGCATTACCGCCATCAACTGGACTGGAATATATTCTCTCTCTCTCTCTCTCACCAACAAAACAACAAACAAACAACTATGCAACATTTAATGTTTTATTTAAAAAATAAGTTATAACAGTTTATTTTATACACAACTATTTAAGAGGTTATAGGCCTATTGATAGAGATATGAGTTGGAAGTCGAAGGGTTTGGTTTGAGGGCTGGCTGATTGTGGTTGGTCTGATACCACTGTGCGATGGTATTCTCCTGTGGGTCGGTGGCGGTCTTGGTCACAACTGGTGGCCAACAGCACCTGGGACCTATCGCAAGGACCTGGCTTGTGGGGATGCTGAACACATGCATAGCACAGAAAACCATCCCTTCTGTTTGGAAAAAGGCTGGAGTAGTTGCAATCCCTAAACCTGGCAAAGACCCATTATCCCCGAAGAGCTACCGACCCATTTCCCTCCTCTGCATCACCTACAAGCTCTATGAGAGGCACTACAATTTCTGAACAGACTATATTTACATCAATATGTCTGGGTCCCCACCTACTCACTCAGGGTTGACGTGTCACACCTGCAGTGATGGGAGGGGCACCAAAATGTGGTATTTTGATTGTTTAATGGGGGCACTCCCTTAGTATAAAAGTGTATGTTTTGTGTACACATGACCTGATGAAGATCAAATGGATCGAAACGCTGTCAGTATTTCAACAAAGAACGTCTTTCTTATACCTGTGGTGTGCGGGCTCCATCCAATACCTACACCAGTTGTGATGCAACAGAGTTTGCTGTGACCGTTGTGAATTATGGGTGGTGTGGTTTTTGCCAAGACGGTGGATTGTGGCCCATGCCTTCCTGCTGTTTTTTGACATGTTGGTGTTCTCTATATCTTTTCGTCCTGGGCATGACGTTAAACTGTTCCGTTCGAGAGGACCAGCGACCCTCGAATGTAAACGGCCACGAAAGGAAATTATGTGTGTGTGTGAGGTGTTCTCTATAGGTTGGGTTTCAGGTGGTTGTATTGTAGTAGCTTGACATTTCTTGGAGGGCACTTTCAAGGACAGACTCAATCTTCTGGAAGTCTGCTTGTTGGGTCGTAATGCAGAGGTTGTCGGCGTAGATGAAACGCTGGCATTAGGCATTGGGTAGTGGCTGGTCGTTTGTGTAGATATTGAAAAGGAGGGGGGCGAGCACGCTACCTTGTTGGAGGCCGTTCTTTTGGGCTTTCCATTTACTCCTCTGGTCATTTAACTGGACATAGAAGCGCCTGTTGTTGAGGAGGCTTTTCCTGACCATTGTGCGGTGTTGGACAGTGTCGTAGGCAGCAGAGAGATCTCTGAATGCTGCTCCAGTTATTTGTTTCCCCTCAAACCCATCCTCAATGTGTTGGGTGAGGTTGAGCTCTGTCCAGCACAGGAGCGGCTGGGACGGAAACCAGCTTGGTCTTTAGTCAGCTTGGTATCTATGAGTGGCAACAAGGCGTTGGAGTAGCAGCTTCTCATATAGCCTTGTAGGTGATGCAGAGGGAAATGGGTCGGTAGCTCTTTGTGGATAATGGGTCTTTGCCAGGTTTAGGGATTGCAACCACTTTGGCCTTTTCCCAGACAGAAGGGATGGTTTTCTGTGCTATGCATGTGTTCAGCATCCCCACAAGCCAGGTCTTTGCGTTGGGTCCCAGGTGCTGTAACATTTCTGCCAGTAGGTCATCAATCCCTGCTGCTTTTCCGGGTTTCAACTTTCCCATTGCAGTTTCAAGTTCTTCTAGGTCGAAGGGTTTGGTTTGAGGGCTGGCTGATTGTGGTTGGTCTGATACCACTGTGCGATGGTATTCTCCTGTGGGTCGGTGGCGGTCTTGGTCACAACTGGTGGCCAACAGTTGTAACCAACACCGCCACCGACCCACATATAATACCATCGCACAGTGGTATCAGACCAACCACAATCAGCCAGCCCTCAAACCAAACCCTTCGACTTAGAAGAACGTGAAACTGCAATGGGAAAGTTGAAACCCGGAAAAGCAGCAGGGATTGATGGCATACTGGCAGAAATGATACAGCACCTGGGACCTATCGCAAGGACCTGGCTTGTGGGAATGCTGAACACATGCATAGCACAGAAAACCATCCCTTCTGTTTGGAAAAAGGCTGGAGTAGTTGCAATCCCTAAACCTGGCAAAGACCCATTATCCCCGAAGAGCTACCGACCCATTTCCCTCCTCTGCATCACGTCTTTCTTATACCTGTGGTGTGCGGGCTCCATCCAATACCTACACCAGTTGTGATGCAACAGAGTTTGCTGTGACCGTTGTGAATTATGGGTGGTGTGGTCTTTGCCAAGACGGTGGATTGTGGCCCATGCCTTCCTGCTGTTATTTGTCATTATGGTGTTCTCTATATCTTTTCGTCCTGGGCATGACGTTAAACTGTTCCGTTCGAGAGGACCGGCGACCCTCGAATGTAAACGGCCACGAAAGGAAACTGTGTGTGTGAGGTGTTCTCTATCATTTCATTCCAGACTTCACTGTCTATCTCCTGTGTTTTCCATTCATCTTGAGCGTTACACAGTTGTCTGATGTGCGGGGGGAGGTGCCGGCTAGCGCATAAAGGCACGGACGGGACAGGTGTTGTCTTGACCCATCCCGTGATGATGCGACAGGTGTCATTTAGGGCTGTGTCGACCAATTTGGTGTGACGTGATCGGCTCCAGCTTGAGCAGGCATACTCTGCTGTAGAGAAAGACAGGGCCATGGCAGTTGCACGGATTGTTTGTGGGTCTGCGCCCCACTTGGGAGTTCACTAGTTTTCACAGGATGTTATTGTGGGTGTTGACCGTGGCTTTTGTGTTCTCCAGGTGTTTTTTTGAAGAAGAGTGTCCTGTCCAGTGTAACTCCAAGATACATGGGGTGGGTATGGTTGGAGAGTTTGTGACCATCCCAAGTGACGCTCAGTTCTTTTCTCGCGTCTCGGTTCCTCAGGTGGAAGCTGCATAGTTGGGTTTGTGTGTCTTTCTTTTTCTGTCTTTCTTTCTTAGGACGGAGATCAAGGTAGACGCCATAGGAAGGCTCAACACTAGCCGATGCCCCTAGAGATCCATCCCAAAGCTTCCCTCAGGGAGCACAGCAAGCCAGCTAGCCAGCAAGCCTGCCCAGTCAGCCAACGCAGCCAGTCAGCTCCGCCAGTCAGCCAGTGTAGAAAGTCAGGCTGCCAAGCCAGAGCATATCAGCCCTTGCAGTCAGCCATTGCAGCCATACCAGCCTTGCTCAGTCAGCTCAGCCAGGCCTCTCTTGAGGCCTGGCTCTCTGTCTGCCTGGCCCGGTCTGCCCTGCCCTGCCTTGCAGCAACAGAACCAGCCTTTCTGGAAAGCCAGCCAGCTCAGAATGCGAGCTGAGCAAGCCAGTGCAGCAGCAAGCAGCAAGCGCTGGCTTGGCAGCCTGACTTTCTACACTGGCTGACTGGCGGAGCTGGCTGGCTGCGTTGGCTGACTGGGCGGGCTTGCTGGCTAGCTGGCTTGCTGGACTCCCTGAGGGAAGCTTTGGGATGGATCTCTAGGGGCATCGGCTTGTGTTGAGCCTTCCAACGGCGTCTACCTTGATCTTCGTCCTAAGAAAGAAAGACAGAAAAAGAAACACACACACAAACTCAACTATGCAGCTTCCACATGAGGAAGGCAGGCAGGCACGCAGGCAGGCACAAGCTGCCTGCGTGCTTGCTTCGCCCTCCAGTTGCTGCTCCAGTTATTTGTTTTCCCTCAAACCCATCCTCAATGTGTTGGGTGAGGTTGAGCTCTGTCCAGCACAGGACGGGACGGAAACCAGCTTGGTCTTTAGTCAGCTTGGTGTCTATGAGTGGTATGAGGCGTTGGAGTAGCAGCCTCTCTTGTAGGTGATGCAGAGGAGGGAAATGGGTCGGTAGCTCTTTGAGGATGATGGGTCTTTGCCAGGTTTGGGGATTGCAACCACTTTGGCTTTTCTCCAGACAGAAGGGATGGTTTTCTGTGCCATGCATGTGTTCAGCATCCCCACGAGCCAGGTCTTTGCGTTAGGTTCCAGGTGCTGTATAATTTCTGCCAGTATGTCATCAATCCCTGCTGCTTTTCCGGGTTTCAACTTCCCCATTGCAGTTTTGAGTTCTTCTAGGTCGAAGGGTTTGGTTTGAGGGCTGGCTGATTGTGGTTGGTCTGATACCACTGTGCGATGGTATTCTCCTGTGGGTCGTGGCGGTGTTGGTTACGACTGTTGGCCACCAGTTGTGATGCAACAGAGTTCGCTGTGACTGTTGTGAATTATGGGTGGCTCCCTGAGGTCCTTGATCGCCATTGGGTCCAACAGTGGTCATTGAAGCATGCACACATGCACCTACACACACAGGGGCACATGCGTATGCACACCTGGACCTTTAAATGAACAACAACACAAAAACTAAGGCACTGGTGTCGGACTTCTGGTTTACCGGAACGGGGTTCAACTCCCTGCAGTGCCCTGCTCAATGTGTTGTATTTCATTCATTGGTCCATGGTCTCAGGTCATTGAGCGGCGCGCTATAGTGTGCGATTCTTCATCATTGTTGAGGATTTTTTAAAGGTGAAAATCAAGGAAAAGCAAAAGGCTATAGTCCATGGTCACGGACCGCATACTGGTCAAGGTCATTTATACTGGTGAAGATCATTTACTAGTCTTCTAAAGGTCATTTATACTGGTGAAGATCATTTACTAGTCTTCTAAAGGTCATTTATACTGGTCAAGGTCAATTACTAGTCTCATGAAGGTAATTTATACTGGTCACAGTCATATACTGGTCACGGTCATTTCTACTGGTGAAGGTCATTTATACTGGTCAAGGTCATTTGTACTTGTCAAGGTCATTTATACTGGTCAAGGTCATTTACTAGTCTTATTGAAGGTAATTTATACTGCTCAAGGTCATTGATATTGGTCAAGGTCATTAAGTGGCACGCTATAGTGCGCGATTCTTCATCATTGTTGAGGATTTGAAAAAAGGTTAAATTGCAGAAAAGCGAAAGGCTAAAGTCCATGGTCACGGAGGGCATACTATAGTATGTTGTTTTTCTTTTTTTTGGTGGTGTGCGGGCTCCATCCAATAACTACACCAGTTGTGATGCAATAGAGTTTGCTGTGACCGTTGTGAATTATGGGTGGTGTGGTCTTTGCCAAGACGGTGGATTGTGGCCCATGCCTTCCTGCTGTTATTTGTCATGTTGGTGTTCTCTATATCTTTTCGTCCTGGGCATGACGTTAAACTGTTCCGTTCGAGAGGACCGGCGACCCTCGAATGTAAACAGGTGTTGGGACAGGGTCAGGTGTTGTCTTGATGCATCCTATGATGATGCCACAGGTGTCATTTAGGGCTGTGTCGACCAATTTGGTGTGACGGGATAGGCTTGTAGGTGATGCAGAGGAGGGAAATGGGTCGGTAGCTCTTTGGGGATAATGGGTCTTTGCCAGGTTTAGGGATTGCAACCACTTTGGCCTTTTTCCAGACAGACACCGACCCACATAGAATACCATCGCACAGTGGTATCAGACCAACCATAATCAGCCATCACTCAAACCAAACCCTTCGACCTAGAAGAACTTGAAACTGCAATGGGAAAGTTGAAACCCGGAAAAGCAGCAGGGATTGATGACCTACTGGCAGAAATGATACAGCACCTGGGACCTAACTCAAGGCCCTGGCTTGTGGGGATGCTGAACACATGCACAGCACAGAAAACCACCCCTTCTGTCTGGAAAAAGGCCAAAGTGGTTGCAATCCCTAAACCTGGCAAAGACCCATTATCCCCGAAGAGCTACCGACCCATTTCCCTCCTCTGCATCACGTCTTTCTTATACCTGTGGTGTGCGGGCTCCATCCAATACCTACACTAGTTGTGATGCAACAGAATTAGCTGTGACCGTTGTGAATTATGGGTGGTGTGGTCTTTGCCAAGACGGTGGATTGTGGCCCATGCCTTCCTGCTGTTATTTGTCATTTGTCATTATGGTGTTCTCTATATCTTTTCGTCCTGGGCATGACGTTAAACTGTTCCGTTTGAGAGGACCGGCGACCCTCGAATGTAAACAGCCACGAAAGGAAACTGTGTGTGTGAGGTGTTCTCTATCATTTCATTCCAGACTTCACTGTCTATCTCCTGTGTTTTCCATTCATCTTGAGCGTTACACAGTCGTCTGATGTGCGGGGGGAGGTGCCGGCTAGCGCATAAAGGCACGGACGGGACAGGTGTTTTCTTGACCCATCCCGTGATGATGCGACAGGTGTCATTTAGGGCTGTGTCGACCAATTTGGTGTGACGTGATCGGCTCCAGCTTGAGCAGGAATACTCTGCTGTAGAGAAAGACAGGGCCATGGCAGTTGCACGGATTGTTTGTGGGTCTGCGCCCCACTTGGGAGTTCACTAGTTTTCACAGGATGTTATTGTGGGTGTTGACCGTGGCTTTTGTGTTCTCCAGGTGTTTTTTTGAAGAAGAGTGTCCTGTCCAGTGTAACTCCAAGATACATGGGGTGGGTATGGTTGGAGAGTTTGTGACCATCCCAAGTGACGCTCAGTTCTTTTCTTGCGTCTCGGTTCCTCAGGTGGAAGCTGCATAGTTGGGTTTGTGTGTGTCTTTCTTTTTCTGTCTTTCTTTCTTAGGACGGAGATCAAGGTAGACGCCATAGGAAGGCTCAACACTAGCCGATGCCCCTAGAGATCCATCCCAAAGCTTCCCTCAGGGAGCACAGCAAGCCAGCTAGCCAGCAAGCCTGCCCAGTCAGCCAACGCAGCCAGTCAGCTCCGCCAGTCAGCCAGTGTAGAAAGTCAGGCTGCCAAGCCAGAGCATATCAGCCCTTGCAGTCAGCCATTGCAGCCATACCAGCCTTGCTCAGTAAGCTCAGCCAGTCCTCTCTTGAGGCCTGGCTCTCTGTCTGCCTGGCCCGGTCTGCCCTGCCCTGCCTTGCAGCAACAGAACCAGCCTTTCTGGAAAGCCAGCCAGCTCAGAATGCGAGCTGAGCAAGCCAGTGCAGCAGCAAGCCCAGACTAGGTTACCGCAGCCTTACTGTGCAGCCACAGCCACTCAGTCTAGACCAGCAGGAGCTGGCCAGGCTCCAACCCTTGCAGCGCAGCCGTAGGCCGGATAGTCCCCCTGCCTGCACTTTGTTGCCTTCCTGGCCTGTCTGCCTGCCTAGGCGCCTCGGTCTTCCTGTCTGTCTGCCTTGGCCTGCCAGTCTGAAACTGGTTTAGACTAACTGCGTGCTTGCCAGCTGCGCTGGCTTGCTGAGCTCGTATTCTGAGCTGGCTGGCTTGCCAGCAAGGCTGGTTCTGTTGCTGCAAGGCAGGGCGGGGCAGACCGGGCCAGGCAGACAGAGAGCCAGGCCTCGAGAGAGGCCTGGCTGAGCTGACTGAGCAAGGCTGGTATGGCTACAATGGTTGACTGCAAGGGCTGATGTGCGCTGGCTTGGCAGCCTGACTTTCTACACTGGCTGACTGGCGGAGCTGGCTGGCTGCGTTGGCTGACTGGGCGGGCTTGCTGGCTAGCTGGCTTGCTGGACTCCCTGAGGGAAGCTTTGGGATGGATCTCTAGGGGCATCGGCTTGTGTTGAGCCTTCCAACGGCGTCTACCTTGATCTTCGTCCTAAGAAAGAAAGACAGAAAAAGAAAGACACACACAAACTCAACTACGCAGCTTCCACATGAGGAAGGCAGGCAGGCACGCACGCAGGCAGGCAGGCACAAGCTGCCTGCGTGCTTGCTTCGCCCTCCAGTTGCTGCTCCAGTTATTTGTTTTCCCTCAAACCCATCCTCAATGTGTTGGGTGAGGTTGAGCTCTGTCCAGCACAGGAGCGGCCGGGACGGAAACCAGCTTGGTCTTTAGTCAGTTTGGTGTCTATGAGTGGCATGAGGCGTTGGAGTAGCAGCCTCTCTTGTAGGTGATGCAGAGGAGGGAAATGGGTCGGTAGCTCTTTGGGGATGATGGGTCTTTGCCAGGTTTAGGGATTGCAACCACTTTGGCCGTTCTCCAGACAGAAGGGATGGTTTTCTGCAGTGCCATGCATGTATTCAGCATCCCTACGAGCCAGGTCTTTGCGTTAGGTTCCAGGTGCTGTATAATTTCTGCCAGTATGTCATCAATCCCTGCTGCTTTTCCGGGTTTCAACTTTCCCATTGCAGTTTCGAGTTCTTCTAGGTCGAAGGGTTTGGTTTGAGGGCTGGCTGATTGTGGTTGGTCTGATACCACTGTGCGATGGTATTCTCCTGTGGGTCGGTGGCGGTGTTGGTTACGACTGTTGGCCACCAGTTGTGATGCAACAGAGTTCGCTGTGACCGTTGTGAATTATGGGTGGCTCCCTGAGGTCCTTGATCCCCATGGGGTCCAACAGTGGTCATTGAAGCGTGCACAGACATGCACAAATGCACCTACACACGCACAGGCGCACATGCGTATGCACACCTGGACCTGTAAATGAACAACAACACAAAAACTAAGGCACTGGTGTCGGACTTCTGGTTTACCGGAACGGGGTTCAACTCCCTGCAGTGCCCTGCTCAATGTGTTATATTTACATGGTTCATTGGTCCATGGTCTCAGGTCATTGAGCGGCGCGCTATTGTGTGCGATTCTTCATCATTGTTGAGGATTTAAAAAAAAGGTGAAAATCAAGGAAAAGCGAAAGGCTATAGTCCATGGTCACGGATCGCATACTGGTCAAGGTAATTCATACTGGTGAAGATCATTTACTAGTCTTATGAAGGTCATTTATACTGGTCAAGGTCATTTACTAGTCTCATGAAGGTAATTTATACTGGTCAGTCATATACTGGTCACGGTCATTTATACTGGTCAAGGTCATTTGTACTTGTCAAGGTCATTTATACTGGTCAAGGTCATTTACTAGTCTTATTGAAGGTCATTTATACTGCTCAAGGTTATTGATCAATATCAATGACCTTGATGACCCCAAGGTCATTAAGTGGCATGCTATAGTGCGCGATTCTTCATCATTGTTCACGATTTGAAAAAAGGTTAAATCGCGG
Source organism: Protomyctophum parallelum (assembly GCF_964188405.1). NCBI lineage: Eukaryota > Metazoa > Chordata > Actinopteri > Myctophiformes > Myctophidae > Protomyctophum > Protomyctophum parallelum. The sequence goes on along the minus strand of NC_139716.1, from coordinate 13,278,808 downwards.
AAAAGCGAAAGGCTATAGTCCATAGTCTCGGAGGGCATACAAAAATGTGTGGTGCTATACAGGCCGTTCTGGAAAATTTGGGACAGAGGTTCATCGTTGGCATCCAGGGAGTGTGTGTGCAAAATTTGGCATCGACCGGGTTAATGGTGCTGGAGATTAGCTGTTAACAAACTGACGGACACACACACACACACACACTCACTCAGAGTGCAAAACATACTCTATCCCCATGGCTTTGGCCTGGTGCCATACCGTTATTAATTATTGCCTACAATGTCAATTGTGAAATTACTTTACCGTTGCAATGCAACATTTACATTTCAACCAATGGACCTCGTAAAACAAAACAAAAACCAAGGCACTGGTTGTGGTACTTCTGGTTTACCGGAATGGGGTTCAACTCCCTGCAGTGCTCTGCTCAATTTGTTGTATTTACATGGTTCATTTTTATTTTCTGCTCATTGTGTTGCCTTTTCATAGATGATAACCCCCAGGTTCTTTAATGTGTTTGCACTCCCTACAGTTAGGTTACCAAGTCTATTTATTTATTATTTCTGTTCACTAGAACTAGAACCAATTACCAAAGTAGGCTTTCTAATGACACAACTCGCCTTTGTTTTTATGTGTAGCAAAAACGTTCTTTTTATTTACGCCAAAGAGTAGAGGCTGGTCTGCATTCATGCGAGCGGGGAAGTTTAGAGTAACATAGCTCTAAATGAAACGCATTAGAGCTATGGACCAGACCTAGTAGTCATAGCACTTCATGGTATATGCATAGTTTATATAGTTTCATTATAGATATATTAAACAGAGAGGACTGGAGTCAATTGGGTTATATTATGTTTAACACTAATTTGAAGCTGTCAAAATCTGACAGACTTCTGGCGGCCATGGCCACGCCCACCTTTTGGTAACGCCCACTTTCGGCCAAGCCCACAAAAAGGACCCCCCATGTAATTTGCCAGGCAGGCTCCACTCTCAGACAGATATTTGGCTCCGTCTTATGAGCTAATTTAGAATTTCCTGTCTGAGAGCTAGCTAATTTAAGACATCCGGTTGCCTTCAGAATAAAATAAGGTTATTTAATTCGTTAATTAAATAATTGTCAATGCCCCAAGGCACAGCACTTTTTTGAGCGTTGACCTCAGTAGAAGGTCTGCTGCCGTGAATTTTACACCTCTCCCACTTAGCGGAGAGTGGGGTGTGGTACAGGACATCTCCCCGAACGCGTGGGTATACTGCATCTACAAGTAGTACAAGATAAATTGAAACCATTGACACCTACTTCGATGGTTCAGTTGTCATCTATGCCGGGGAATTTAGCAGCTCTCATTCAAGCGTTTTTTCAAAATCCAGGTCACACATTTGATTGCAAAACAATCTGTGGTGTCACTCAACAACTAGTGAATAGCATCTTACTTGGCCTTAGGAATGCACAATGACCCATTAGATTTTATACACAAACTAGTAGTTTGGTTGAGTATGTGTGGTGTCCACACAGTTGTTCAAGCAAAACATACAGACATCTGTACATTCTGTGCCTGGACAGTTGAAAGCAATTAACAGAACAATAACGGAGGACAATTTGGAAGAAGATGATGATGATGTGGTTTTATGCAATGAAAGTCTAAATGACAATATGTGTGAAGCTATACCATTACCAATTCTAACATTTCTACAACAGACATCTGCTATCAAAAAATGTCACACACGGCTTGAAGAAGCAGCAGCGCAGGACTCAACATTTAGACGGAAACTTGAGAAATTCAATCTAGCCAACACATCAGTGTCATTAGTGTCTCAGAAATGTTCTAGGACAGAAGAATGCACCATATTAAACAGCTTTGTAGAATACACACTTCGGTCTCCTTTCCTTGGAGATGACCTGCTTTGCCTGAAAAGTCTTAGTCTGTATAGTTGTACTCAATGTGGTGACAAGGCCTTACCATCTACAAAGAACATGTCACAATTCATAGTGCAGCCACTTGACGTGTCACAAAAAGGCATCTTAGACACTATTGCACAAATATTACCTGCTCAATCTGAACAATGTGAAACATGTCAGCAGGAAAAGAGCTTATCAACATATGAAGTAATTAACAGCCCACAGACCTTACTTCTCCTGTTAAGAGCTGGCACAAAAATTCCAAAAACGTTCAATTTATCCTGTCTGTACCACCAAAATGAGTATTCTTTGACCAGTATGTGTGTATTTTTCGACAGGCCACCATATGCGTCATTGTACATCCTTAAAGATCATAAATGGCATATCTGGACAAATGAATCGAATGACACAGCAGGCTATACCTTTGATGCAAAGAACATCCGCTCGACAGCACACAAAGACAGTAGTCACAAGTAGTTTCTATGTCGTGTCATACGAGAAAATAAACAGTCGAGAAATAATCAAGTTTCGTCAGGACAAACAAATGCATAAATGCACAGACAGATGCAATCAACGCACACAAGTGACACCCATTCCAAAGCTAGAGGTAACTCCTTGACCTGACTTAGCTTGCGTAGAGAAAGTGATTTCATGTCAATGCCCCAAGGCACAGCACTTTTTTGAGCGTTGACCCCAGTAGAAGGTCTGCTGCTGTGAATTTTACACCTCTCCCGCTTAGCGGAGAGTGTGGTGTGGTAGAGGACATCTCCCCGAACGCGTGGGTATGTCCAGATAGTTGCCTCGCGGAGGCCTCTTTGTCCAGTGTCCATTCTGGGTCCGGAAACGGTACTTTTTTCAGCGTTGACCACAGTAGAAGGTCTGCTGCTGTGAATTTTACACCTCTCCCGCTTAGCGGAGAGTGGGGTGTGGTACAGGACATCTCCCCGAACGCGTGGGTATGTCCAGATAGTTGCCTCGCGGAGCCGTCTTTTGTCCAGTGTCCATTCTGGGTCCGGAAACGGTACTTTTTGTCAGCCTTGACCCCAGTAGAAGGTCTGCTGCTGTGAATTTTACACCTCTCCCGCTTAGCGGAGAGTGTGGTGTGGTAGAGGACATCTCCCCGAACGTGTGGGTATGTCCAGATAGTTGCCTCGCGGAGGCCTCTTTGTCCAGTGTCCATTCTGGGTCCGGAAACGGTACTTTTTGTCAGCATTGACCCCAGTAGAAGGTCTGCTGCTGTGAATTTTACACCTCTCCCGCTTAGCGGAGAGTGTGGTGTGGTAGAGGACATCTCCCCGAACGTGTGGGTATGTCCAGATAGTTGCCTCGCGGAGGCCTCTTTGTCCAGTGTCCATTCTGGGTCCGGAAACGGTACTTTTTTCAGCGTTGACCACAGTAGAAGGTCTGCTGCTGTGAATTTTACACCTCTCCCGCTTAGCGGAGAGTGGGGTGTGGTACAGGACATCTCCCCGAACGCGTGGGTATGTCCAGATAGTTGCCTCGCGGAGCCGTCTTTTGTCCAGTGTCCATTCTGGGTCCGGAAACGGTACTTTTTGTCAGCCTTGACCCCAGTAGAAGGTCTGCTGCTGTGAATTTTACACCTCTCCCGCTTAGCGGAGAGTGGGGGTGTGGTATAGGACATCTCCCCGAACGCGTGGGTATGTCCAGATAGTTGCCTTGCGGAGCCGTCTTTTGTCCAGTGTCCACTTTATAAAGTCCATGCACTCCAGTGAATAGCATTTATCCATTTAGATAACTTTATTATTATTATTATTATAAGGATTTAATTACTTATTCTTACACAGAAACATAATGTGTGTCTTATAGCATCATATAGCATCATTTAAATGCTTAATTTGTAGTTTTAATGTGCAAATTAAACTTTTTTTCAATACTCTAGAGGGTACTCTTATTTTGAAGAGATCGTCCACCGGAAGTCTTAAATTAGTTCACTAGATTAGCTCACTAGACGCTGCCGTCACACTGAGAGCTTCCGGGACACGTCAACTCAGCTGCTGGCTGCGAACTCAAGACTCCAACCCGAAACAAGACGTGTTATTTTTTGTTATTTGGGTTTTTTTAATTAATAAATCATGGAGTCCTTTTACGGTATGCCGTTCGCCGTGCTAGAATGTCCGAACATCAAGCTAAAGAAACCGTCCTGGCTGCACATGCCGTCTGCAATGACGGTCTATGCTATCGTTATTGTGTCCTACTTTCTCATCACTGGAGGTAAGATGCTAACTATAACGCTACAGGAGATACTAATAATAATGATGTGTCTATTGTTGTTGATTCATGTGCCTCCATGATTCATTGTTGAAATAGAACCGTCCGTTGACTTTGATTTGTTTGAAATGCGATTAAAAAAACCCCAGCTCTTCTACTAAGGTTAACACAATAATACAAGAAGAGACTTCGGTATGCGTGTCGTTATAATAAAACATAATCCCAAAAGTCTATGTGCTTTTATGATAATGGGAGAGAGAGAGCATGGATATGGACAAAATCATGGTAGTCTAATGACCTTTTAGAATGATGGATCAAGAGACTCGTATTTTATCGATGAAATACTGAAAAACTACGAGAGTCTTGAATTGATCTGCAGTGGGCTAGCAGTCCAATGTAATTTGAAGCGAGCTTCCTAACATTTGTATTTCAGTCTTCAAGAGTGATTTGTTGGAACTACCCATTTAATTATACACAAGATCAATTTGTTTGATTGATTGAAGTATTTATTAACAGTTTGCAGAATTACAGTACAGTACATTTCAAGCACAACTCAATACAAAGACTGTTAACTGAGTTAACAGCCAATAAAGCATTTGTTTACAAGAGGGTCCACCTTGTTCAATTCATCAAGCTTTAACCTACTTAGCTAGATTTCTAAGTAGAATTGTATTGATTGATGATTGGTTAATTTGTATTAGGTAAAAATAAATACATTAAATATATAAATAAGCAGCACACATACTGTACAATAAATAACTAGTGTGTTCCTCATGCAATGTTTGTCTCTGTGATTGTTTTCTGCAGGAATCATCTACGACGTCATTGTGGAACCACCGAGTGTGGGTTCGATGACAGATGAGCACGGTCACCAGCGGCCAGTGGCCTTTCTGGCCTACAGGTCAGTGAGTCAGAGAACACAACAAGAGACAAATTCCAATACCCAAAATCTCGGCCACTCGCTCACTTACACTCAGTCACTGCCACTCCAGCATGGTGGTTGAATTGGTGACCTGCTGAAATATGTGAATCGCATAACGTCAGTGTCTGAATGTAAGTCATTGTGGTTTATTATTAGCAGAGTTCAAGCGTGCAGTATTTAGGCCACATATTAAGACCTCCATGTAAGTCCACAAGGACGCATCCTAAAACCCCTGCTTGGTTGAGTGGAGAACTCCTGATCGCTCTCTGACACTTTGACTACAATGTCTTGACTTCCTCAAGACTACACTACAGAGAGTGTTGGATTGGATGTCTTTCATTGTATTTGTCCCCATATAACGTACATTAAAGGCATTGATTGAGGTGTAATTTATGAAAATGCAGAGTTCATCACTGGATATTTTTCTTATTTGTTTTAGTTTTTATCTTTGAGACTTTGACATTGAATTGTTTTATGCTAAATTGTGATTTTAAAGGGTCTTTGAAGTGTGTTGCAAACTGCAAACACCAAGCCACCCACCTACCTTTTTTATTAATATTTGTGATTATTCATGTTACTTTGGGGAGATAACCTATTGATCTAGCTGGGCGCCCTTTTGGTGTTTAAAGCATTATGTTATACTTTAGCTATTGAAAAATAGCAGATCTACAAGCTCATAGCGCGGCGCTATGAGCTTGTAGATCTGCTATTTTAAATCCTGAAAATGTGGTGCAAACCTTTGAATATATATTCTTTCAGAGCGAACATTTTTACATATATTTTTGGGGGTCCTTGACATGAAAATGTATGAGATCGACTGTCATAGAAACATGGATCTTTCAAGAAAACTGTCAGGATTTAGAAGACATTTGTAGAACCGTCCTCAGGTCTAAATGGGTTAAACATGCATGCTATGATCTAATACACAACGTGACTTGTTGTTTGACAGAGTAAACGGTCAGTACATCATGGAAGGCTTCTCTTGTTGTTTTTCCAGAGTGAACGGTCAGTACATCATGGAAGGCTTGGCGTCCAGCTTCCTCTTCACCATGGGGGGCCTGGGTTTCATCATTCTGGATCGCTCCAACGCGCCCAACATTCCCAAGCTCAACCGCTTCCTGCTGCTCTTCATCGGCTTCGTCAGCGTGCTGCTGAGCTTCTTCATGGCCAGGGTGTTCATGAGGATGAAACTACCGTAAGTCTCGCTCTCTTACATGGTAAATGGTGGAATTTATATAGCGCCTTTATTCAAGGCGCTTTACAGAGATTGTGCATTACATTCACACACACATTCATACACCGATGGCGGCGGAAACCATGCAAGGCACCAACCAGCACATCACGAGCAATTTGGGGTTCAGTGTCTTGCTCAAGGACACTTCGACACTAGCGGTACCAGGCTTTAATTTTTGTTGGTGCAAAAATTGAAAGCCTGGAGGAACGCATTGGCCGCTCTGGTCTAAAAGTGGGAGTCAACCCTTCCGGGTGGGAGTCACTCCAAATGATGTGACGTAGCGCTGCACTAGGGGGAGAGGAGGGGCCTGGGGTGATGGACAGATCGATGAGATCCAATCAGGGCGTGTGCAAATCTGAGCCGCGACCCGCCCCTCTAGACCAGAAACCTAACACGTTAGCTCAGGCTACTTCGACACTAACTCTGGGGGAGCCCACAGGGTTCCAACTGGCAACCTTGCGGTTACCATCCAGCCACTCTACCCCCTGAGCCACCGCTAGCTCTCTTCCCCCGCCAACCTAAATGCTTTAGAAACTTGAATGTCTAATAATTTGAAGTATTTTGTTTCTATTCAAAAAAAGTCACACCCGTCTTACAACATCGAGGACAAAACAAACACAGACAAAACAAACATTAAATTCTGTTCATTGTCAATGGCATTTAATGTCTGTGTTAAGCCCAGGTGCGCAGCGGCACAGGCCTTGCAAAATAGAACAGTGGCGTATCGGAGCGTCAGGCGAGGCGTGAACGCGCGTCGGACGCTGCCGGTGTGGGATAGGTTCATTGAAAATAACGTAGGCGGCTGTTTTGACGCGCAGCGTTCGCAGACGGTGTGTGTAGGGCCTAAGTGAGAAAACAAACATTAAACTCTGTTCATTGTCAATGGCGTTTTTAATGTTTGTCTAAGGAATTAAACATTAAACCTGTATATAGGAGGGGCTAGCGCCCCTCAAAAAGTAAATCTGTAAATATAGTGGAATGAGTATAATGAAATGAAATATTGGCAAGAGGAAATTGGGGGGGCAGATTCCCTCATAAAGACCATTAGCCCATTAATTTAAGCCTTGAGGCCGATTCTACGAATGCCTTCTAAATCAGTAGTTCTCAAACCTTTTCATAAGGCAAAAGTATTCAAAAACACTTACAAAATAACTGATGTACAAGCCTGCAACATGGCACAAAGTGAGCGCGCTGTGAGCTTGTGTATATCTGCCATTTTTGAATAGCCAACTCAAAAAAATCCAGAATGACACGGAGGCTTTCCTGTTTAGTTTTTAATGGGTTAAGTTAAGTGACTGAACCTGTCTATCCAAAAAGTCTTCCCACTGCAGCAGCGTGAGGTCAAGATTGCCAACTCTCCTCTGGCATTCAAGGAGACATAAAAATGTCTTCCTGCTAAGTCTTTTCTAATAGGTATGCACAGCATGCACGACTCTTATCTCGTCTCACTCACTTTAATCATTTTACCGGGTGCACGGCAAGGACTGTCTAAAGAGGATGAGACGCGAAGACCGTACGGGCGACGCCATGTTGCTCCATGGTGCTCCATGGAAGGAAAGAAACATGCGCAGTTGAGACCAGGAAGTTGTACATGCCCAAATGTGTGGTGTCACATTTACAGTGTCCGTGGTTGTAACACCATCCCCTGTCCAACAACGTCCAGCCAATACAAACTACCAAAAGTGCAGTCACATAACCACGGACACTATAAATGTGAAACTCGTTCGCTGTGTGCTGCTTGTTTGCAAATGCCATACCTAACCTACCTATACCTTGCAAAAATAAATAAGTGACATTGCCGTGAGTGCTGGTTTTCTTCTCTGGTTTTTCCTGCTAGGTCTGTCGCAGTTATTACATAATCGTCTAATTGCAATGATTTGAAATGATTGCAATTATTTTGTCATCGTTTCCATGTTGAAAAAAGTTCGGAATGTACGTAAAAAAAATGCTGAAATCTACAAGCTTACAGCTTGTAGATTTCTGCTATTTTCTTTTACCCTTTATTTAAGTATATTAAAAAATAATGAATAGGCAAGTAATAAAAGTCTTTATATAATTATTTCAGTTATTTGTCATATCTTCACGGTGCAATTGTTTATTACAAAAAGTATAAAATAGATTATATACATGCCGCACTGTCAAAATATGCAGTGTTAATGTTGAGGAAGCTGACAAGTTACTTTAATCATAACATTTTGTGTCACACGAAAGGCATTTGCAGTAGAACATGTTTGGGGTGTTACTGTGTGCTTACAATTTACCCTTTTTCTCACTTTTCTCTTCTTTCTTTTACCATTTTCAGTGGATACCTCATGGGTTAAAGTCATGTCCAGTGAACATCATTCAGCACAGAAGACCTGGATGGGTAAAGGACCGCCAAACGGCCTGTTTTTGCAACGGGCTTGAAAGCAGTTTTCACTTCAATCTTCAATGAAATCAACTACTCAATGATAGAAGGCACTGGTTGCAGTTATAAGGGTATTAGAATTGTAATCCGACCAGGTCTCGCGTATGGCTGTGTCTCAATAGTATTCTTTCTTCCTTTCCTCGTCTTCTTTCAACACTTAAAAGCCAAAAACTGAGCATTCTCGGCTGCTAAGTACGTTATTTTAGCTGTTTGTGAAATCTGTTCTGTGCATTTTTGTAGGTCTAGCATTAATTATGAATAACCGACCATCTTGAGCTAATATGGCATTCTGTTTCTGATGTCCTGTGGCTGAGACATGTCAGTCACGTGGGGACACAGTATTTTTCTTTAACACTGATAACAATAATGAAACTATACTGGACAATGCCATATTGGACAATGCACTTCAATCATGGAAGTAGTGTGGTTTGTAGTTAGTGACACCTTGTGGCAAAATTATGTTACTGTAGCTGCAATGACTGAAAGAATGAATGAATGATTGATTGATAGAATCATTGTATAGAATTTGAACATGATCATTTATAGCATACAGAATCTAGTTAAAGTCCAGGTTGCATTTGACAGATTGCATTCCTTGTGTTATTTCTGAAATGAATACGGTCACACATTGATTATGTGTGCAATGCATTCTGTTTTTCTTGATGTATGCTCTATGAAACCAGCGTGAAAGATATCGCGGCGGTATCATCATGAGGTTTATGATGTTACGAGAGGAAGAAACTGTAGACTGTTGGTATGCAGGCTAGCCCCCGATAACAAACAAACAACCAGGCAGGGAGAACTTTGTGAATTACAACTGGTGATATATGATCTGGGGAATTGGGCTTTAGGGGTGGGTAGTATGGTGTATTTTGTAAACGGAGCTTTGAAAAATGCCTTGAAACTGTCAAAATTGTTTTTTCTTTCTTTTTTTTTTATGAGGGAGTGAAATAAATGTTGTTTCCACTATGTTCTCGTCAGCATTGCTTGTAAACCCTTATCACTTCCAGCCCAGGTGAAAGTTAGTGAAATTATTTTTGCAGTTTGAAGAAAGAAGGAAAGAGAGAGAGGGGGGGAGAAGGCAAGGAACAGCAAAACAGGTCAGACATTCTATGAACAGTGTGAAATATAACGTGCATAAAGGTGCATCATATAAAGTCCTTGGTTAACCAATTTAGACCTGAGGCCGATTCTAAAAACGTCTTGTAAGTACGTTTTGCTAAGAATTAATTATAATATTAAAACTAAGATTTGCACTATTTTCACGATTACAAAATAATAGCTCTACAAGCTCATAGCGTGGCACTCTGTGCCGTGCTATGAGCTTGTAGATCAGTTGTATAGCAGAAGATGTAATAAGTTATGTGTGTTACCAAACATGACAGGTTGGGGTCAAATAGAAAGTCAGAAATCAAGAAATGTACTTTACAGGAGAACCATCACCTTTAGAAACGTCACAGTTAAAATATTGTTTGTAGTACAGTATACATTCTTAGGTCACAGAATATCATAGCATACACAGTTTTAATCCACATTTGTTGTTATTCAATTGTACTCTTGGTCAGAGCCAATTCTGTGACGCGATGCGCATCCATGTTTCCAGTGACGGTGCTTTATCAAGACTTCTCTCTATTTTACGCTGATGGATGCTTTGCTTGGGCAAAGAAGGTCGTTTTCCGGTCAGCCCTAGGTCAGCTAGGGCGCAGGAGAGGGCCCACTGAAGTGTTGGCTCACAGGAAGGAACTTGGTGTCTCAGCTTATCTACATTTCAGGGGCTAAGTGAAAGTGACCCCTCCTGACCTAGCTAGGACGGGTAGCACTAGAGATCGGCTTCTTGGTGAAGGATTAAGCCGCTCAAAATGAAATAAACAAAACAAAAGAACCAAAAACTACTGTTAGAACCAAAAACTACAAAAAGACTTTCCAACTAGTATTAATCAACACAAGTGAATGGACCCTACCCACTTGACGAGGGTGTGTTTCTTTTAGATATTTTTGTGTTTTACTCGAAATAATGTCATTTGTATGAGCCAATACATGCCTTCACTTGTTCCTGCCGGAGTGGCAACAGACTGATCTAGTTATGGTTTAAAACATAAACCTCTTGCTTAGAACCTATGGTTATGTAGTTACATTTTTAATTGTTTAGGTAGAGGTCAGAGTTTTGTCTCGATACTACAGTTAAAGAAACTACAAACAATTCATTGGATACCAACATCATTGAGCCTTTATATATTTTCCAGTTGGTTGGCTAGAAAATAATGTCTTGCAGCACTTTGTGATGCTGCCCCCCCCCCCCCCCCCCCCACTGATGCTGTCTGGCAGACCTGCAGGTCAACAGTTGGCAATGATAGGGTGATAGCACAGCACTTGGGTGACTGACCCCCTCCCCCCTTTTGCGGGGTTGAGGGACCACCAGGCTTGACTCAGTGTTTGTCAAATGTATACCTGGGTGGGGTTTGCCATGTCGCTGAACGTGCACAATTCATTTCGGGCTGGGTATACTGTATACTTTTGGGCTTTAGGCCATATTATTTAATAATACTGATACTGAACACACATTGGCTGATGTGTATAATATGGGAAGGTATGAGCTGAACCCAACACTGACTCCATTATAGACAAGTCATCTTTGCTCAGAGTTATTAATGCTCTACTAATTTTTATATAGGACTCTGCAGGATTAAACCATAGGGGAGACTTGCATTTGAAAAGCACTTGATCTTTGTGTGGCAGATCATTCTCTTTTCATTTTACCATTTGCATCCCAGTCAATGACGTTACCTGATTGAAGGATTTAATTCAATGGATTATATCATCAACCAAAGGCAATGTCCTAACTCATTCCCAATATACCATAGTGCAGTATCAGAATTATATCAGCCCTTAATTATATCCGTGGAATAAAAATAAAAATAAATAAAACAGGCGTCCCTCCCAGTGGGCTTTGTTGCATGTACTGTAAGGTACTATTTACACTACAGTATTCCGTTTTCAGCATGACAGGTCCGTCGGCGGTATTAGTTTCACAAGTTGGTCTCGCACCATCCTTGCTACACACGTGGACTACTGTCCCTAACCGGTCACTCAATCAGATCTGTAAACTGTATCTAAACAGAAATCAACAAGGTCCCTGTATTCTTTTTGTATTTACGACCCCCCCCCCCCCCCCCCCCCCTGTGCTTCCTTGTAGATTGTCTTTTGTAAATGATGCAGGATACATTTTTGGGGAACCAAGTATTGACTGCGGCATGGCTACATAAGCATCTCTGACTGAGTAAACCCAACCATTCACTGTTCACGCTGCCTGTGTGTCTGTCGGGACAGACTGTAGGTGAGGAGAGAGAGGATAGATCATTCTCAATATAGAAGGAGAGAAGCTGGAGACCAAGGTTACTTTCATTTTTTGAAAGTTTAATTGTTTTATTTTATTTATTTATTCATTTTCAGTTAAGGTTTGATTAGTTCTTAAACCATCAAAACCCGGGAAAACATCAGTGTAATTTTAATTTAAGTCTAAAACTGAGTAAAGTTTCTGTGATTTGAGTTTATAGTTAGCATAGTTTTGTTTAATATTTTCTTCTTCAATTAACCAAAATCTAGTTTAGGTTATTTCATTAATTTGGTTATTATAAACCCTGTGTTGAAGCAGACGGACACACTGGGGACAGAAGAGACTAGACTTCCATCATGTTGAAGGTGCAACTCTACTTTTTGATTCTAGGTGAGTTCCTTTATTTTGCACTGATCTGAAGTCATCTTACCAAGGTTATTATTATAGTTTTGATTTAGATTTAGTCAACTATATAATATAATAATAATATATAATATAATATATAATAATAATACCCTGCATGTGACTTTGTGACTGAAGGGGCTTGAGTTGAAATATCATTCTTTCTTTGTTCAGTTTCTTATGTTGCAGGTATTCTGCAAGAGATAGAGATATAGGGCTATATCTTGCGCCACCCCTTAAACCTTATCCCTATAACCTTATTTTTACTATTTAAAAAAACCTTTTAAAATAGTTCAAATAGCCGATCTACAAGCTCACAATGTCTCGATGTAGATCGGCTAGTTGAACTATTTTAAAATGTTTTTCAAAATAGTTAAAAAATGGCAAATACGTTTAGGGATAAGGGGTAAGGGTGGCGCTGAGATGGATCCTTCAATTCTCTGTCTGTCTGCCTGCACGTCTTTTTGTCTCTCTGTATGTCTCTCCATCGGCCTTCATTGTTTTCTCTCAATCTGTTTGTCTGCCTGTCTCTCTCTTTTAGCCATCTCACTCACCTTGCCGCTTGGGGATCCCCAACACATCGGTGAAGATGACGATGATGACGATGACGATGATGAAGGCAGCACCAGCACCACTGACTACTCTTCCTCCACCAAGGGGCCCATCTCCTCTTCCTCCACCAAGGGGCCCATCTCCTCTTCCTCCACCAAGGGGCCCATCTCCTCTCCCTCCACCAAGGGGCCCGTCTCCTCTCCCTCCACCAAGGGGCCCATCTCCTCTTCCTCCACCAAGGGGCCCATCTCCTCTTCCTCCACCAAGGGGCCCATCTCCTCTTCCTCCACCAAGGGGCCCATATCCTCTTCCTCCACCAAGGGGCCCGTCTCCTCTCCCTCCACCAAGGGGCCCATATCCTCTCCCGCCACCAAGGGGCCCGTCTCCTCTCCCTCCACCAAGGGGCCCATCTCCTCTTCCTCCACCAAGGGGCCCATCTCCTCTTCCTCCACCAAGGGGCCCATCTCCTCTTCCTCCACCAAGCCGCCCATCTATTCTTTTTTATCTTTTCTTTGTTTTTCTTTTGTTTTTCTTTGCTTTGTATTTATGGACATATCCTGATGTTTCTTTGAAGATTTAGTTTAGTGTTCATGCTTCCATGTGGGTGTGAGGGGAAATATATACAGTATGTGAATAGTTGCTTTGAAAATAATATGTTGTAAAGAAAAATCAATAAACATATGTTTAAAAAAAAAGCAGTGTCAGGGTGCTGCAGCTATTGTGCATGTCGGCTCACTGGAAACACTGTAGTTACACCAGGGTTCCAAATGGCCAGGGTTACAAATGTACATATGGGTGTGTTATAACAGATGCCTGTATATACCGGTACACAAGGTGCATTGGAAACCAATACTATTACAATGAGGTTAAACCACTTCATCTACTTGGTGGACTGGACATGAGTTGGATGATTTGGATCTGATTCTGATCTGACCGCCTTTCCCCCGTCGTCACCAAATCAGGTTGCGATAATATTAAGATAGACATTAGACTAGATGTGTTCACAATGCAGGCTTTTACATTCCCCTTTAAAATGGTTTGACTTCAGCCAGAGTATGCAGGCAGGTCATGGCAGGTGATGTCTTTGAATCGCCACCAGGGGGCATTGTATTTCTGTTGTATGTTGCTGCCCAGTAGATTGTCCTTTCTGCTTATTATTCCACCTTCTAGAGACATTCTGATCCTGAATGTGACACAAATCCAGATTCTGGTTTGACATGAATCCATTTCTCGCGATGCGACGCGTTATGAGCTTGTAGATCAGCGTTATGAGCTTGTAGATCTGCCATTTTCAGAAGATTTGTATACATTTTGAAAAACTTGAAATGGGACATTCTGCATAGGCCTAATCATTAGGCTATACTTTTACTTTTGGTACTTTAAGTATTTTGATAACAATACTTTTGTACCTTTTACTCAAGTACATTTTTAAGAGAGATTTAAGTATTGATACTTTTACTTTTAAGTAACTTTTACTTCCATCACTGTTCAATTGCAAGAAACCATCACACAATTATTGAGGGTTAAAGACAATTGTTTATTAAATGGAATGGATCCCTCGTCTTCTTGGGGTTCATTGAAGATACTCTGCATACAATAACACGTGATGAATTAAAACACAAAGCGCTGCAGCTGGAGGAAAAGCTCCTCTGGGGCGGCGACGATAAGTGGAGAAGTATGTACTACACAGTACTAGGGTTTTAAGCAACTAGTCGACTATTCAACTAGTCGACTAGTAAATCCACTTGTCGACCTTGCTGGTACTAGTTGACTAGTTAATGAGAAGAAAAATACTATACTATGTGCTATGACTACATACAATGCAATTCTAGTGCTGTCTACATAACATGCTATAAGTTGTTATGATTATATTCTAAGTACTTGGACCCTCGTCTGGTTCTGGTGTGTGACGACCTTTGGCATTTCCATGGGCAAGACGGACAGGCCGGCCCGGGAGAGAACAATAACATGACACGAGACGACTGTCACATTAAAACGTTCACCCAGTTTATTATACATACAGAATCTTATATAGCTTGGATACTTCATGTCCTACTGACGTCACTGACTAGACATCACAATCACTGCCTGCAGCACGCGGCCTTCAGCGTGCCCCTAACACAGCCCTAAAGTATGTTACAGTTCAGGCAGTGCACCATACATATAAGTACATTGCATATTCACGTACAATTATTGTTCTCCCGGAGCAGGCCTGCCCGTCTGTCCGTCTGTCCGCCGCCGTAACCATGGAAGGGTCAACCAGGTCGTCACACACCAGAACCAGACGAGGGTCCAAGTACTTAGAATATAAAATCATAACATAAGTCTGTATCAAATGCTATTTAAGTCTTTGGACTTGAGTACTACTTTTAAAATGGGCAGCTCAAACATGATCTACCCCACCCCCAAAACATTGACCTGCAATAGCGGCACTGGCGTTGTAAGTGGGGAGAAACGTCTTCAGCCCATTATGTGCAGTGCTAGTCGTATGTTTTCGGGTGACAGGCCCTGTTGTCAGTCAATCAAGTCACCTTAATTGAAGTGACGGATGCCAATTTCTTTTTTTTGTGATTTTTGTTTATGAATATATGTTTTAGGGCCATGTCATGTGGTCTACCTGCACAGCCTTTAATTGTGATCTATACTGGTAGATCACGATCTACCTTTTGGGCACCCCTGTTCTAACTCTTTCAAGATTTTCATTTGATAGTCCCTCCGTGGACCCGAATTCGAGAACTCATGATCTATGTGTGATTGTGATCTACTTACCAGAAATGTAGGTTACATCCTGTGTTACTAGCATTATATCTAAATGACGTAGTTAATGCAACGAACACAGGAAGTTATTAGATCACGAAGATAGCATGATTTTGTGATAAGCATCTCTGGCTGAGTAAACCTTACCCAGCCATTCACTGTTCACGCTGTGTGTCTGTCGGGACAGACTGTAGGTGAGGAGAGACACTAGACAGAGGATAGATCATTCTCAAGTAGAAGGAGAGAAGCTGGAGACCAATTAAGGTTAATTTCATTTTTTGAAAGTTTAATTGATTTATTTTATTTATTTATTCATTTTCAGTTAAGGTTTGATTAGTTCTTAACCCATCAAAACCAGGGAAAACATTCTGTGTGATTTTAAAATGTGTTGGCTATTCAAAAATAGCATGTGTCCTTGAGCTTATAGATCTGCTATTGTCGTCAAAGAAAAGTAAACTGGTAAAGTCTAAAACTGAGCAAAGTTTCTCTGTGATTTTAGTTTATAGTTATAGTTTTTTTTTAAAACCCCTTTTTTTCTTTCTTTTTTTTCTTCAATTAACCAAAATCTAGTTTAGGTTATTTCATTAATTTGGGTTAATTATAGCAACCCTGTGTTGAAGCAGACGGACACACTGGGGACAGAAGAGACTAGACTTCCATCATGTTGAAGGTGCAACTCTACTTTTTGATTCTAGGTGAGTTCCTTTATTTTTGCACTGATCTGAAGTCATCTTACCAAGGTTATTATTATAGTTTTGATTTAGATTTAGTCAAATAATACCCTGCATGTGACTTTGTGACTGAAGAGGCTTGAGTTGAAATATCATTCTTTCTTTGTTCAGTTTCTTATGTTGCAGGTATTCTGCAAGAGATAGAGATATAGGGCTATATCTTGCGCCACCCCTTAAACCTTATCCCTATAACCTTATTTTTACTATTTAAAAAAACCTTTTAAAATAGTTCAAATAGCCGATCTACAAGCTCACAATGTCTCGATGTAGATCGGCTAGTTGAACTATTTTAAAATGTTTTTCAAAATAGTTAAAAATGGCAAATACGTTTAGGGATAAGGGGTAAGGGTGGCGCTGAGCTGGAGCCTTCAATTCTCTGTCTGTCTGCCTGCACGTCTTTTTGTCACTCTGTATGTCTCTCCATCGGCCTTCATTGTTTTCTCTCAATCTGTTTGTCTGCCTGTCTCTCTCTTTTAGCCATCTCACTCACCTTGCCGCTTGGAGATCCCCAACACATCGGTGAAGATGACGATGATGAAGGCAGCACCACTGACCCACCCCCCTCTCCCTCCACCAAGGGGCCCATCTCCTCTTCCTCCACCAAGGGGCCCATCTCCTCTTCCTCCACCAAGGTGCCCGTCTCCTCTTCCTTCACCAAGGGGCCCGTCTCCTCTTCCTCCACCAAGGGGCCTGTCTCCTCTCCCTCCACCAAGGGGCCCGTCTCCTCTCCCTCCACCAAAGGGCCCGTATCCTCTTCCTCCTCCGCCCATGCACATAGCCTCCATTGGTTCCGTCCTGGTTGCTTGGTCTGGTCTGGTTTGGTCTGGTCTGGTCTGTCAGTCCTCACATTGTTTTTGTTTTTTTCTGTTCTTTTTAATTAGGTAATAAGGTGGGCATAATAAGCTTCGGCTTCAGCCCAAACCTTTTCAGTCAAACTGTAATTGTGTAACCCTCATTCTGAATGTTCAACTGTAATGTAAATGACTGAGATAAATAAACTAACTAAATGTATGTCATACAGTATAATATGCCATTTTGGAAAGATCCCTATACTTCCATCACAGTTGTTACCGATGATACTAATGAAATAATAATAATAATAATAAAACTTTATTTGTATAGCACCTTTCATGACATGAAATGCAGCTGAAAGTGCTTTACAGAACAATGGAGAATAAAAGAAAAGCAAGGCAACGACATTAAAAAACAAGCAGTAATGCAATACAGTGAGGACATGAATAACAAAATAAAATAAAAGATCAATTAAAAGCAATGTTGTAGAAGTGGGTCTTGAGCTGAGCTTTAAAAATGTCTACAGAGGCTGCCTGACGAAGGTACAGTGGGAGCTTGTTCCATGCCGACGGCCCGTAGAAGCAAAAAGCTGCTTCCCCGTATTTTTTTAGTTGCCATTTTTCTAGGCAAAGCGAGCAGGCCAGCAGTGGAAGACCTTAGGGGGCTAAGGCTTACTGTTTAATGAAGGCTCTGTTCCATTCTGGTCAACCCGTGTCAGGGTGAAGAGGCTTTGGATGTATAGTGGTTCATTTGGAGTAGTCAGCTGTAGGGTGGGGGTAAGGAACTGTGATGGGGATTTGTTTGTTTAACTGTATGTAATGTGGGGTTTTTCTTTGCTCGTTTTTATTTGCTTTGTATTCATGGACATATCCTGATGATTCTTTGAATATTTGGGTGTGTGGGGGGGAAATATATATGTGAATAATTGCTTTGAAAATACTATGTTGTAAAGAAAAATCAATAAACATATGTTTTGTGCAGGAACCCCTTTTGGTGTTAGCATTATGTTATGCTTTAGCTATTGAAAAATAGCAGATCTACAACCTCATAGCGCGCCACCGAGTGGCGCGCTACGAGCTTGTAGGTCTGCTATTATTTTTTTTAATCGAAGAACCACTGACATAGAAACATAGCTTTTTCAGAAAACTGTCAGGATGTAGAAGAAATTTTTAGAATCTGATCTCAGGTCAGAATGGGTTAAAAAAAAACTGTTACACCAGTGGGCTTCAAAGTGTCCTTGGGTGGGTTCCAAACGGTCCCGTACGACGTATATACGGGTGTGTAACTCTGAGAGTGTACAAACGGTGGAGTTATGAGTGGTCCTTGACATTTAAAAACTTTAAATGGAACAGAGCATTTCATTAGTGTCATCGGTAACACGTGGCGGAAGTATAGAAGGGACCCGGAAATAGGAAGAGAGCACTGTTTGTATTGATATTTAACCCATTTTGACCTGAGAAAATGATTCTACAAATGTCTTCTATATCATGACAGTTTTCTGAAAAAAACCCCATGTTTCTATGTCAGACATTTTCATGTCAAGGACCCCCAAAAATATAGGTAATATTAGGCCGCCGGCCAGTTGAATGAACTGTACTCGGGGTGCGGAAAGAATCCAGGCCAATGTGAATCGTGGCCAGCTATAGCGTGGGACCACGTTTGAATCAAACGGACGACTCAGTGTGAGTGAATGAATCCCCCAATAAGATGTGATGGTTGAGCGACATTCAAAAGGTGAAGGAGGGGAGAGAGTATAAGCGCTCTGCTGCTGCTAGCATCCGGTCGGCTGCACGCTAGCTAGCTCTGTGGTTCACGCCACCGCCACGGCTCACTTCCTGCACCTCTGATGGATGGTAGAGAGACTATGACATGCAGCAGAGAGAGAGAGTGAGGTGTAGTGGAGAGAAAGGGGGGTAAAGGGGTGTTGTTTTTTGCAGCACATTTCTATTTTAGTTTTAGTCATAGTCTTTGGACTGAAACTTCATTTAGTTTTAGTCACCTGGAATGTTTTAGTGTTAGTCTAGTTTTAGTCGACTAAATATCTCTACAGTTGATTTAGTCGACTAAAATGTGTTTTGTTGGGCCTTGATGCCGTCTTAATGACTGATTTTACACTTGCTGAAAGCTTGGAGATCGGCTATTTTCAGCATGCAACCAAGTGTAAAATTACTTCTCTTGTCCACTAGTCCCTTCCTAATATTTTATTTTCGTTTTTATCTGTTGACGAAATTGTCAATACATTTAGTCTTAGTTTTAGTCATCGTAGCTTATAGTTTTCATTTAGTTTCCATTTAGTTTTTCGTCAGTGAAAAAAGGTAGTCGACGGACATTTCTCGTCTTAGTTTTAGTCGACGAAATCAACACTGACATGCAGCAGTAGAAACACTGATGCACAGTGATGTAAAGTAACTGTAAAGTATTTTTACTCAAAGTACATGTACTTCAATACAATGTTGAGGTTGTTTTACTTTACTGGAGTATTTCCAGTTTTCAGTATACTTCTAGACTACTTCTACTCAGAGGCAAATCTACTTTTACGTCACTATAATTATTTGAAAACTTTGATTATTATTACAAATCATATACATGAACCACTTCAGCCCCTATTAATACATTCTGGGCGGGAACCCCTTTTGGTGTTTTAACTAAATGAATTATGTTATACTTTAGCTATTGAAAAATAGCAGATCTACAAGCTCATAGCGTGCCACCGAGTGGAGCGCTACAAGCTTATAGGTCTGCTATTTTTGAAAAATCATAAAAAATGTGAAAAAACAAAAACAAATCTTTGAATATATATTCTTTCAGAAGACTTTTTATTTATGTCGACGCCTAAATGGTTAATATACATTTCAGCCATTTGAAAATAGCTGTGCTATATCATACAATGATTGTGTCACATGTGTCATTGTGAGCTGCAATTTTCAAAAGATTTTATATGGACGTATAAAAACTAATCTGAAACATTTGAAAACTTGTGAAAGGGGACATTCTGCATAATGCGTACCTTCTACTTTTGGTCATTTCACTCAAGTAAATTTTTTATTCCAGACTTATTTTTTACTTGTAAGTATTTCTACAGTGCAGTATTTATAGTTTTACTGAAGTAAAACATCTGAATACTTTTTCCACCACTGATGCATAGGTAGGTATATCGACAAGTCATCAGTGTGTGTATTTTACTATTTAGTGATTACTTAAAAGGCCCCAATTTAGGCGTCTGTGTGCGTGCCGCGATGTGAGCTTATATAGATCTGCTATTTTCACTACTTAAGTTTTTATTTGTTTGTTTTATTCATTTTTTCAAATAATTTCAAATAATACAAAAAAAAAAGGGTTATTCACTCGTGCCTCATAAAAACGTGTCTGCGACCCACAAATGGGTCTCGGCCCATAGTTTGAGGAAACAGATGAGGATGTAGATGAGGATCAAGTCACTATAGTGTCTTTTCACCAGACAGTTACGTTTCACCAGGAGGATATTATATTACGCATGTGGACGAACAAACATGCTGGCTGTCCTTTCTGCTGAAACGTCAGTATTAAACCGAGATCAGTTAACTGATAACTGATCAGCTAACTGATCAGATAACTGATGAGAGAGGAGGGTGATAACTTATTACCCTCCTCTCTGGCTTCCTGCCCTCAGACCCCCCACCACCTCCATCACCACCACACGTTTTAAAAAAACAGAATCTTTGAGTGGGTGATGTGTGTATAGGTGACGTCTGTATGTTTTAAACCAATAACAGGTTACACGTTCTTCGATTTACAGTAGCACTGTTGACCCCAAGCAAGATCAGGACAGATCCTCTTTTTAGTTGTTTGTACTGTACACTGTAACATCACTCAAATCATAATTGCATGCACTCCTGTATTGACAAATAAATGAACTAAAACTTTAGCACACAATCTGGGAGTGACTTTGAGCATTATTACATTAGTGGAGACGACGCCCAAGGCATGAGGCTGGATATTATGTCTGTGGGTTTGGAGTTCATCTCATGCACAAACTGCATGAGAAAACAACATCAAACATCTGCTGCAGAAAATGGCTTTGGCCTTTTATTGCATATTTATATATGCCTTACATGTCTACTCATTATTGTACGTTTTTCTCTTGACATTATCATGTCGATGTGGAGATTACCGGAAAGACATACTGAGAGAAGAGGAGGGGCGATGGGGGCTAGAGAGAGAGAGAGAGAGAGAGAGAGAGAGAGAGAGAGAGAGAGGTGACAGGCAGCATCCTGTTCACACATTGTACTTTTGACATGCAGCCTTTATTGGTCTCTTTTGTGGTTGACTAACTGACTGCAAGACTGCTTAGTTTGACTTTTGACTGCAGGGTGAACGACTAACTGGTCACCTACAGTAGCTGGGTTGACTTTAAACTGGTTCACTAAACTGGATAGTTTAGTTTTTAGTTTTATTAGTTTTTTTTTTCATACAAAAACATTCTTAGTTCATCACAGTTTTTTTCCTTAGTCTGGGGAAAAAAAGGCATAGACTGAAGCCTATAAGCTTATTACGTCTACCTATTAGTTAGCATTAGTTACCTATTAGGTTAGGACCGTTAGGTCAACTTTACTGGTTTACTGACTATAACTTACTGCAACAACACCATCACATCTACGTGGAGATATAAAGAGACAGAGAAGGCTGCGTGGTGGTCTTCATTGTCATCGTCGTCATGATCATCACATGGAAACACCTGTGTCTGTTCTGTAAGTTCTCTTAATTAATGGATGATTATTAGGCCTACTTGCTTTATGAGACGGTAGTGAGTGAGACCAACGGGACAGTATATTGACGATGACATACAGGCCATAGAGAGACCCCAAAGTACCCCCAGGGGTCCTTGAGGGAGTTCCAGGGGGTCCCCAGCTAAATGATAGTTTGGAACCAAATGGGCCCTTGTGGGTCTGTAACTCTGAGAGTGTACACATGGAACCAAATTGGTTCCATTTGTACACTCTCAGAGTTAAATTAACATTGATTTTACAATATTGATTGGAGTCTCCAAGATAGAAATGCCATTAAATGGGGGTCCGTATAGACTAATGCATGTTACACTGGGGGGGTCCTTGAAATTAAACGGGTTGAGAATCACTACTAGAGCCGTACAAATCTTCTCTTATGGGGGGGAATCCCTGGCATATCTTTTCAAATGGGGGTCTGCGGGCTATAATGAGTCATTTTGGGGGTCCTCGACATGAACAAGTTTGGGAACCTTGCACTGACCTACAGGACAGACGCTACACCCATGAGACAGTAAGACATACGAATACTGACCTACAGGACAGACGCTACACCCATGAGACAGTAAGACATACGAATACTGACCTACAGGACAGACGCTACACCCATGAGACAGTAAGACATACGAATACTGACCTACAGGACAGACGCTACACCCATGAGACAGTAACGACATACGAATTCAGTTCCACTGACTCCATGTGTCTCTGTGTCTCTCTGTCTGTCTGTCTGTCTGTCTCTCTCTCTCTCTCCCTCTCCCGCTATAGTATTTTTCTTCTCCAGGATTCAGAACACGACTGGAGCTACAATCAGTAAGTTTTAATACAGAGATGTCTTGCATTGTTGTGTTGCCTTGCCTTGCATTGTTGCGTTGCCTTGCATTGTTGTGTTGTGTGCCTTGCATTGTTGCATTGCCTTGCCTTGCATTGTTGCGTTGCCTTGAATTGTTGTGTTGCATGCATTATTTGTGTTACATTGCTGTATTGTGTTGCACTGTTGTTTGGTGTTGCATGCAATAGAGGGCTATACAGCCAAAGGCTATTTCGTTTTTGTGGGGGTGCTTGGCATGGAACCCCTCTGACCTACAGTAGCCAACATCAGCTGTTCAAACTGACTGATATAAGTTTCTTCCTTCAACTGCTACAGGTCCCAACATCACTGCAGTGGATGACTACGGGAACAACATGACCAAAGACGACGGTGGAGAATATTCTGCGGAGATGAACGGCAGAACACAGAACAAAACTGACATGGTTGTAGTGCTCAGTAAGTATTCATCTCTCTGTCCTGTCAATTATAAATGCTACGGTTATTTATTTATTCTTAATATTCACATTTTACAGCTAGTGCGCGTGCGCGTGTTTCCTGAACTAATCTCACAAACCACTGGACCAATCTGCACCACACTTTGTATGTACAGTACAGTACAGTACAGTACACTGCCAGTAGGCCACAGAAGTACCTCCACTACTAATTTCTATATTTAGCTTGTAGATCAGCTACTTTCGGGGCGCAACCCAGCACTCTTTAGCTAGTGGAGATGCGGTATGTATGACATTGGATTTCCGAATTTGTTCAACGCAAAATACTGTGTTCAAGTTCAGGAGACTTTGGGGGAAAAAAAGCTATTCTTCTGAATGCTGGCATGGAAAGGAGAGGAGTGGCATTTGCATTTCTGTCACCATGTTAGTAAATGCTACATTCGTGGCCTGGAGAGGGCAGTTGTTTTACAGACGGGTAAAGGCCTATTCATAGTCTGGATTTTCGGTGGTGAGGTGACCACCGGAGCTGTAATAACGTGGAGCGGTGGTGAGTAAAAACAGAGAGAAGGGGCTGGGCAGAGCGGTGGTGGTTTGCTCTTCACCGCGGAACAGTGACGTCATGTTGTAGTTCGGTGGTCACCTCACCACCAAAGATATTAGACTATAAATAACGCTTAAAAGGGCTGGGGCTGAAGCTCCCTTTGATGTCTAACCCATTCTGACCGGGCACCCATTTTGGTGTCAGCATGATGTTATGCTTTAGCTATTTAAAAATAGCAGATCTACAAGCTCATATCGCGCCACCGAGTGGCGCGATACGAGCTTGTAGGTCTGCTATTTTTGAAAAATCGAAGAGCGACTGACATTTTTAGAATCTGATCTCAGGTCAGAATGGGTTCGTCAGACCAGCGTGTGTCCAGTGGAAACCTCGTATGAATCTGATCTCAGGTCAGAATGGGCTAAGTGTGCACATCCCTGGGCAGGGGCATTGAGTGACAGAAAATGAGAAATGTGTTGGCCTGTCTCATCATAGCCACTGATGCACCACAAGACTCCAGCATCTCATCTACAGCTGAACACCAGAGCATGTCTTCCTCTCCTACCTCCTCATCTCCTACCTCCTCATCTCCTGCCTCCTCATCTCCTGCCTCCTCATCTCCTGCCTCCTCATCTCCTACCTCCTCATCTCCTGCCTTCTCATCTCCTACCTCCTCATCTCCTACCTCCTCCACTTGGGCTTCAGTCACCCTAGTGCTGGAGAAGCCATCCTCCGCTGTCACGGTAACGGCTGCAGCCAATCACAGTTATCTATCTAAATCTTTTTTTTTCTTTTTGTTACTTTGGCATTTTACTTTGTTTTATTGTTAACGTACACACTGAAAGAGTTGCTACCTGTACACTATATACATTTATATAAATGTTAGAGCTGTTAAATAAAATCATTACTATATTTGAAACAAAGCTACCAAATGAATAAGGAATTCACACCAAATAAAAGGATTTAAAGTGGTCTTACACTAGCCGATAATCGTGTGGTGTGAGCTGCATGCCAGTTTTAAAATCGTGTAGTGTGTGCTGTATAAAATAATCTGATAAGATCATCGGGCCCGAGTATCCTGTAGTGTGTGGTTCTATCAGATTTCAGATTGAAATTAATCGGCTAGTGTAAGGCCACCTTTAGTCTAGTTGCTGTCTGAAGAAGTGGGTCTACCTTTATATAAAATATAATTTTACCCCCAAATGTAAAGAATAAAAATATATACACCAATATATACATATAGTACATATGTATTTGTTGTTTATAAATTGATTGTGATTAACCTGTGTTTCTATCAACATGTTCTAGACCTCAGACACCAATGAAGAGACTTTGATAAACAATTCAGGTAGGAGAAATGGACACACACACACACACACACACACACACACACACACACACACACCCTCTGGGCACACTTTAGCGGACAGCCGCAGACAGAAGAAGCTGTGTTTTACGTCATTTCCGAGTTTTTAGACAGCTGGTGGATGGAAAAGAAGCTCCACCTCCGCGGCTGACTGACGCGATGGACAGATTCCCGGAAACGCTCTCCTCCACGGCAGTCAGCCACGGAGGTAGAACCTCAGTGTGCCCAGAGACACACACACACGCACACGCACACGCACACGCACACGCACACGCACACGCACACGCACACACACACACACACACACACACACACACACACACACACACACACACACACACACACACACACACATTGTAATACTGTTATTCTTGAACATAACACACAAGCCTACTGTGAATCGTTTTTTTGTTGTTGTTTAACTTATTTTTATTTTGTTATTTTTCAAGTGGTTCAAGCGCACAGTGAGCTTGTAGATCAGCGATTTTCACTACTTCTTAATTATTTAAAAAAAAATCTATCTGTGTCTGTCTGTCTGTCTGTCTGTCTGTCTGCAGGTCGTGTTCTTCTGGTGATGTTCTGTCTGGCCGTCATGGTTCTGTGTGGTATTCTCTACTACCTCAGACGATACTCGCAGGTACAAACCTTTATTCGCATTGTTGAACAGATTGATATGATATAGTACTTTATTGTCAGTTCACACTGAAATTTGTCTTGCGACACAGCAGCCAAGTATGCAGAAACACATATACAAAACACAAATAACAAGACAATTTACATACATAAAGACATGAGCAATATCCACCGCTTAGATTATCCTGTGGCTACTACATCTCCTGATTAAGCCTCAAGGTCGACTGGTAGACAAAGGACCTCTTTAGTCTGACCTTATTGTATGCTGGTACACCATATCTCCTTCCTGAAGGCAGCAACCTATATTCTCCATACAACACATGCTTAGTATTAGAGGTGATATTCCTTGCTAACCTTAGGATGCTGTTATCATATGTGGATGTATAAAGTTTCTGAAGTTGTTGTCCAACAATCTTTGAACAAATGTTCAGTTGTTGCAGCAGTTGTGATTGTTTATAGTTTATACAAAATATATATCTACACACACGCACGCATGCACGCACGCACACACAAACACACACACACGAGGGAAGCACAGGCTCAATGTCAAATAATGATACACGTGTGTGTGTGTATGTTGTGTGTGCGTGCGTGTTTGTGTCTGCGTGTTCAGACATATTCGTTTGACCTGCATTGGACAGGACCTGAAGACCACGCCCCCTTCACAGAACACACTGGAACCTACGAACTCATTCACCTGGAGGACCTAGGTACCGTGCGTGTGCGTCACGTGCGTGTGCATGCGTGCGTGTGTGCGTAGTTGCGTACGTATTTGTGTGTGTATAAATATGTCTCCGTAAGCAGGGATACATCTTGCCATATACATGTGATGATGTGTGCATGTGTGTGCGTGTGCGTGTGCGTGTGTGTGTGTGTGTGTGTGTGTGTGTGCGTGCGTGCGTGCGTGCGTGTGTGTGTGTGTGTGTGTGTGTGTGTGTGTGCGACTGTGCGTGTGTCTCATCTCAGATAACTCCTCCGTCCTAGGCAGTGTGTTCAGTGATAGCCCCGCCCCCTCATCCCCAGTAGCCAATGGAAAGGATACACAGTCTGGAGTGACAGGCGTTGCTGGACATCATGGTAAAAAAATATATATATATATTCAATTACCAGCTGCATTAAATAGCGCAGCGCAGTAGTTTAGGTAGGAACCAAAATTCTCTAAGGCGGAACTATTGTGTTCTGAGTCAGAATGACAGGAGGCCCTATACTACCTATACTACTACCTCTCTCTCTCTCTCTCTCTCTCTTTCTCCATCTGCGCAGCTCCCAGTGGGGAGGCATTAGTCATCATGGAGACCCCGCCCATGAGCAGTGTAACTGACTCCTCATTGGATGTCGATGCGATCGACGACGTGACACTCGACCAACCAGGGAGCTCTGCAGGGAGCCCTAGCGACGTGTCTTTTACTGAACAGCAAAACACAAACAACAACAATCCATGTAAGTTAACGTGTGTGTGTGTGTGTGTGTGTGTGTGTGCGCGACTGTGCGTGCATGTGTGTGTCTGTGCGTTTGTACCTTTTACTTCTACAGCCTATAAAGGATCATCAATTCCCAACAGTTACTGAAAATCAATTTAGATTACTATTCTTTAGCTTTGATAAAACCTGTGACACAACCTCCTCTCCTCTCCTCTCCTCTCCTCTCCTCTCCTCTCCTCTCCTCTCCTCTCCTCTCCTCTCCTCTCCTCTCCTCTCCTCTCCTCTCCTCTCCTCTCCTCTCCTCTCCTCTCCTCTCCTCTCCTCTCCTCTCCTCTCCTCTCCTCTCCTCTCCTCTCCTCTCCTCTCCTCTCCTCTCCCAGTGGGTTCCAGCCAGTGTTTTATGGAGGTCAGTCTTGAGGAGCCTGCCTGGAATGATCACATGTCCCCCTGCCCTAACGATCACATGTCCCCCTGCCCCAACGATCACATGTCCCCCTGCCCTAACGATCACATGTCCCCCTGCCCTAACGATCACATGTCCCCCTGCCCCAACGATCACATGTCCCCCTGCCCCAACGATAACATGTCCCCCTGCCCCAACGATCACATGTCCCCCTGCCCCAACGATAACATGTCCCCCTGCCCCAACGATCACATGACCCCCTGCCCCACCGATCACATGTCCCCCTGCCCCAACGATCACATGACCCCCTGCCCCAACGATCACATGTCCCCCTGCCCCAACGATCACATGACCCCCTGCCCCAACGATCACATGTCCCCCCCCTGCCCCAACGATCACATGTCCCCCTGCCCCAACGATCACATGTCCCCCTGCCCCAACGATAACATGTCCCCCTGCCCCATTGATCACATGACCCCCTGCCCCAACGATCACATGACCCCCTGCCCCAACGATCACATGACCCCCTGCCCCAACCCCTCCTCCTCCCCATTCTCCCTCTCCTCCTCTTCACTTCCACAACAAACTATTGGCTAAAGAGTTCGATTCCCGCTGGGGACGCTGTGGGCGTGTTCCCTCCTCCGCGTCATCAGTGCCCATACCCGAGGTGGGGTTGGCGAAAGGGCCTTTCTGTGTGGAGTTTGCATGTTCTCCCCGTGTCCCCTAGGGTAGGTAGTGGTACCCTCACAAAAAACATGCAGTAATCCTGGTCTTTAAAACTACCTCCCCCTGGCCAGCCAGGGCGCCTGATGGAGGGGAAAGGAACTGGTCGGAATTACGTGTTCCTTCCACACACTACGTCCGGCCGGGGAAACTCCCTCCTGTGAGGTGTAAAGAAGCAGCTTGGACTCCTCATGCATAGAAGGAAGCATGAGGTCAGTCCGTTGCTCTCCCAGGTGTAGCGCCCAGGATTACATTAGATAATTGACAGTGGGTGAATAAAAAAGGGTTGCAAAATCATAGGATATAAATTATATAAAAAAAACAAAAAACTATTGGCTAAAGAGAAAAACTAAATACACAAGAGGGGGAATATAAAACACAGCTGTTCACTCCTCCCTGCTGCCTCAATCTCAAACTTCAACTCACTCGGAAATATTGTATATATCAAGTTTGTTTGTTATTATGAAAATCACATAAACATAATTGTCTGGGTTTAAATACCAGTTTTCATTTGTAAATAAAGAATAACCACAAGAATAACCACTGATTTTCACGATTTATTCACTATCATACTCTTCAGGAAGTGAAGAGTCTTATTTTCAGAGTCACAGATAAGTGGGAGACAAACAAACAGGAACTATACTTCATTTTACATGATCATAATCTAATGGGAGCAGGAGGGATTTCTGGAAAAACGGAAGCATGTTTGGATTCCAAAGTTGTACAGAGAGGTAACTATAGGGAACTATATCATAGCAAAGGGATATTCAATTGTAGAATGTACAAATGTAGAGTGTAAATATGTCCATTTGGTTAAATTGGAGTTAGTGATGATTTGACAGCACCTAATCTTCTTATGAATAAACTGTTTGACCTGACAAAGAGCCATTTGGCTCTAGAGAAGCACCTTTGTGCGTGCGTGCGTGCGTGCGTGCTTGCGTGCGTACTGTACGTTCGTACGTGTGCGTACACACACAGTACACTATTTGTCCTTCTCCGTGGAAACTCTCCCATCATGCCATGCTTCCCTGGTGTTCCTCAGGGCTTGCGTCCTCTCGGGGTCCACCAGGGCGTAGTCGACCCGTGAGCGCCTGCCGCCGCCGCCGCCGCCACAGGCCGTACGCTCCTCACACACGCCAACGCCTTTGACTCCGCCTCCAGAGTCTACCGCGCACCGATTCTGGAAAACACGGAATGGAATCACGGTGAATTGTGGGTACTGGACCTATATATGCCCGTTGTTGTCAGTGGTGGAGAAAGTACTCAATTGTTTTACTTTTAGAACTACTACTTCGTTACAAGTAAAAGTACGGATTTGAAAATGTACTTGAGTAAAAGTACAAAAGTATCTGCATCAAAATGTACTGAAAGTTCAAAGTACTTCAAAGTATTCATATTGCAGAATGTCCCATTTCACAAGTTCAAAATGTGTACAAAATCTATTAAATTGCCGATCTACAAGCTCTCAATGCGTCGCGTTGTGAGCTTATAGATCGGCTATTTTCAAATGGCCGAAATGTATAGGGTTGAAGTGGTTAATGTATGTTTTCTAATCAAAATTTAAATCTCCAAAGTAACTATTAGTAACTAAAGTTTTCAAATAATTCTAATGGAGTAAAAGTACAAATTGTGGCTCTGAGATTTAGTGGAGTAGAGGTACAAATACTGGAAATTGGAAATATTCAATTAAAGTACAAATACCTCCCTTTAAATTTCCATGAGTTATTTCATTATTTTCTGTAATTATTATTATTTTCTGTAATGTCAACAGTCCTATACTATGACTAATGCATCTTAGGTTGTAAATTAAAAAGCATGGTGAAGCCCGCCCTCTAGTGGCTGGTTGCTGTACCGTACCATTCTGGTGGGTCCAGTGTGCAGGTCCAGATCCAGGTATTCTACTTGTTTGACCTCTCTGGCTCGCCGTAGGGCGGGGCTGCTGGCCCCGCCTTCACCGCTTCTATGGAACATCAACCTGAGAGACTGCACGCACACACACAGAAAAAATACAAAAAAATAAAATAAAAATAAAAATAAATACAACTGCATGTTTCCTCCTCCGCGTCATCAGTGCCCACACCCGAAGGCGGGGTTGGCGAAATGGCCTTTCTTTGTGGAGTTTGCATGTTCTGCCATCCCCTAGGGTAGGTACCCTCACAAAAAACATGCAGTAATCCTGGTCTCTAAACTGCCTCCCCCTGGCCAGCCGGGGCGCCTGATGGAGGGAAAAGGAACTGGTTGGAATAACGTGTTCCTTCCATGCGCTACGTCCAACCAGGGAAACTCCCCCCTGTCAGGTGTAAAGGAGCAACTTGGACACTCAGGCATGAAGGAAGCATGAGTTCAAGTCCGTTGCTCCCCCATGCCCCCCATATATAGGTTGGTGGAGGGTGTGTAGAGCCCAGGATCACATTAGATGATTGAAAAAAATAAAAATCCAGAACGCACCGTACCTCAGAGCGTGTGTGCTATGGGTCAGAGGCCCTTTTACAGAAGCCCCTTTGGGACAAAACACTGTGCATCATATTTGGTCATTATGAAAGACAGATGTGTAGAAAAAAGAAAAACCAGAGCAATCAAAAGTGCGGGGTCGGTCGGGTGCTGCAGTGCGTTATGGATGTTACGTAACATTTCACCTGCACCACTCGTCATTGGTTTATAAGAAAAATGGTTAATCCGGAATTCTCCTTCATTTTGGGGGTCGTTGTTTGACATTAAAAAGTTTGAGAACCATGCACTAGCCTATAAGTGAGTTTGAGTGACAGGCGGTATAGATTGAGTGACAGGCGGTGTAGTTTGAGTGACAGGCAGTGTAGTTTGAGTGACAGGCGGTGTAGTTTGAGTGACAGGCGGTATAGTTTGAGTGACAGGCGGTGTAGTTTGAGTGACAGGCGGTATAGCGCACCGACTCTCCGGTACTGTGGTGGAGGGAGGATGCAGTTGTCATGGCAACGTAGTTGTCGTCTGGGTCATCTGAGTCGGAGGATGGGGAGGAGCTGTGGGCGGAGCCACCCTTCACAGACGGCCGGGAGGAGGGGCTAAAAACACACGCACACGCGCACACACACACACACACACACACAAACACACAGGTTGGGTTTGAGACTTTGAGTAGGTTATTATAACAGCATTTCTGCACTTCGAGTCAGTTTCAGAAATGTCCACAAACAGGACCTGCCTCTCTCTCCCTCTCTTTCTCTCTCTCTCTCTCTCTCTCTCTCTCTCTCTCTCTCTCTCTCTCTCTTTCTCAATTATAATAAATAATTAATTTGAGCTGATTCTGCATTTCTGTCTGACTGTTGCATTCTTGCATAGTGACAGGAGCACTCAATGTCAACACACACACACGCACGCACGCACGCACGCACACACACACACACACACACACACACACACACACACACACACACACACACACACACACACACACACACACACACACACACACACACACACACACACTTACTCTCGTGTGAAGGTGCGAGTGACGGGTGAGTGGACAGGGGGCGGGACTTCCTCCCAGTCCTGCGATGGAGTGATGTCCAGTGGGAGGGGCTTAGCTGGAGATAGAGAGACAGAGAGAGAGGGGAGAGAGAGAGAGAGAGAGAGAGAGAGAGAGGGGAGAGAGTGAGAGAGAGTGAGAGAGAGAAAGAGAGAGTGAGAGTAATTTTTTTCCCATCAGATATAGTGAATGTAAAATCAGGCATGCATGCTGATAAATAGGGGTGCGGGCCGCGTACAGGGGCCTCTTGCGGGTCGCAAATGGCCCGCGGGCCACCTTTTGGGGAACCCTGCGCCAGGCCTAGAGCAGGGCTGCATGGGCAACCTTTTTGATTATTATGGCACCACATCAACATACAATTTAGATTTCCATATTCATAACTAATTTAGCTTCTTCTACTTTTGAAATATTTTCTTTCACAGTGAAACAAATAATTGATTTTAACCCATTTAGGCCTGACGTCGAAATGTAAAATATGTCTTCCTAACAGCTTTCTGAATTACCTGTTTCTATATCAGTAGTGCTCAATATTTCATGTCAAGGACCCCCAAAATAATATGTAAAAAATATGTTGTTCCAGGGACCTCCCAGAAGCAAAGTTAAAAAACGTACGCTCTGAAAGAATATATATTCAAATATTTGCGCCACATTTTCACAATAAAACAAAAATAGCAGATCTAGTAGCTTGTAGATCTGTCATTTTTCAATAGCTAAAGTATAACATAATGCTTAAAACACCAAAAGGGGTTCCCATCCCAAAATGGATTAAAGTGCTTCTCATTGTTTTTAAATCTATCAATGGCTTTAGCTCCTTCTTATGTTTCTGACATGCTTGACCCATACGTACCACCCCGACCTCTTAGATCACCCGACCTAAAGGTCTCCTCAATATAAAATGGATAAACTCTAAATCAAGTTAAGTTGCTTTTAGTCATTAATATGGTCCTACTCTGTGGAATTCTCTACCAACCATTTTAAAATCATTCTAATTAGACAGGGCGAGTTATAACATATCATTCTGTGCTCTGACAAAAGTTGAATACACAATACTGCTTGCACACCTACTTCCTGTTTATAGGCCGACTTCCTGTTTACAGTTACTTTAAGGTGCATGAAGGGAGATGCTAGAGAAAGGAGGAAAAAGCCCAGGAAATATTTGTGGTGACTAGACCGCACTGGATGAGATGGTTAGCATTTACTAGACCGCACTGGATGAGATGGTTAGCATTGACTAGACCGCACTGGATGAGATGGTTAGCATTGACTAGACCGCACTGGATGAGATGGTTAGCAGTGACTAGACCGCACTGGATGAGATGGTTAGCAGTGACTAGACCTCACTGGATGAGATGGTTAGCAGTGACTAGACCTCACTGGATGAGATGGTTAGCATTGACTAGACCGCACTGGATGAGATGGTTAGCAGTGACTAGACCGCACTGGATGAGATGGTTAGCAGTGACTAGACCGCACTGGATGAGATGGTTAGCAGTGACTAGACCTCACTGGATGAGATGGTTAGCAGTGACTAGACCGCACTGGATGAGATGGTGAGCTAACAGTCAACAAACAGAGGACTTATAAATACTAGACCGCACTGGATGAGATGGTTAGAAGTCAACACACAAAGGAGAGGACATGTAAAGGTAACCAAAAAGAAACACATTCTGCATCATAATAATAACCCTTAAACTAAGCTTCTGACTGATTATTTCTTAAAGATGGATGCCGTGATTTTTTTTTAAAACTTTTTCTGTTGTGTATGTGTCTATGGATAACATTACTCTAATAGACCCCCAGGTGTTGTGTATGTGTCTATGGAGTTAACATTACTCTAATAGACCCTCAGGTGTTGTCTCTATGGAGTTAACATTACTCTAATAGACCCCCAGGTTTGGTTATAATATTCAAATATTTCTACCCTGTGTATTTTTGGTTTCTTCCTGAAAGCTCCCCCCTGTACACTGCCCCCCCCCCCCCCTTCCCCACTGCCACCCTTAGATCTCCATATATGCGCCCAGGCCGTGGCATAACCGTCTGGGCACCTGACTGGTAATCCAGTCGCAGTGTGCCGCGGGTTCGACTCCCGAGCCCAACATGGCCTTTACTGCATGTCATCCCCCATCTCTCTCCCGTTTCCTGTCAGCCTACTGTCTGTCCCTTCAAAAATCAATAAAAGGTAAGCCGCAAAAAATATCTTATCAAAAAAAATGAATCCATTTGTTGATCTGACCTCGTCATCAAACCAATGTGCATGCGTGAGTGTTTCTGTGTGTGTGCAGTGCAATGAATAAAACTAAAAATGGTTAAATAATTTAACCATAGAGAGAGAGAGAGTGAGAGAGTGAGAGAGAGAGAGAGAGAATAAATAACTTATTATTACTCCAGTAGAGTGAAATAGAGCGAGAGATATACACTAGGCCTATATAATCGGGGTTACCTGTGCCAGAGTAATATAGTAAGAGAGTGGTGACACCTATTGTAACAATGGAATGTGGAAGTGCTCATTCTATCTCAATGGGATAGTTCCAGCCATAGGAGCAATGTGTGGAACTATCAAAGCATGTCTCCTACTCTACACTCTGTCTCTGACCTGTGCATGGCGCATGCATTCCATTGGTGCGTGTCGCGTTGTGTGCATGCGGTGCGTCTCACGTCGTTGACGACACCACGACTCACCCTTCCTCTGCGGTTTCAGGTTACGGTGGACGGGCGGGGGCTGGTGGTGGGGCGCTGGGGGCGGAGCCACCGGCGCCGACTCCCCACCAATAGGGTGTGGTCGTCTCCGGGGAGGCGGGGCGCGCAGGAGGCCCAGGGTGGAGGGCCGGAAGCCCAGGTGAACAGGGGGCGGCACCTGGCGACCCAGCGACGCCAGGTCAGACGGGGGAGGGGGAGGGGGGAGCGGCGTCATGGACACGTAGGTGGGGTCCTGTATGGTCGCCGGGAGAGGGGGAGGAGGGGCTGACCTGGAAAGGAGACATTAAAGATGGAGTGCCACCATTTTTTTCCACCCTAAAACATGATCATCAGGTATTATTACAATATAAGGGGGAATAACTTTTTTCCAAAAAGTGTACAGTATTTGTTAAAATCACGCTTATATGTGGACACGCCCACCAGTTCATTAAGCATGCCTGGTTTGCCTGGTGGGTGGTGATCCACCTGAACTGAAGCCGCACCCACAGCTGTAGTTGTATGATAAAGAGGGAGGGGTTAGGGGAGGGGCTGATAGTGTGGTGTCACTATATTACTGTTTACTTCATTGGCCCGTTAAGCTACAAGCTTGTAGATCAGCTATTTTCGGGGTGCAACCCAGCACTCTTTAGCTATAGTGGAGATTCGGTGTAACAACATGGATTTCTAAACAAATTTGTTCAACGCAAAATACATGTTGTTCAAGTTCAGGAGACTTCGGGGGGGAAAAAGCAATTCCCCTGAACACTGCCTTCTTCCGGCATGGCATGGAAAGGAAAGGAGTGGCCTGGAGAAGGCAATTGTTTTACAGACGGGTAAAAGGGCAGGGGCTGAAGCCCCCTTTGTGTGCACGTCCCTGGCTGGTACGGTATGTTTGGAAGAACAGAGCTGACCTTCCTCACCTGGTGTTTGTCCTCAGAGGGGGCTCTGTGGTGGCAGCGCTCATGGGGACGTAATTCTCATCAGCCTCAGCATCAGCATCCTCACTGCAAACACTGCCCAGCGGAAGCAGGCCTTTATTCATCTGACAGAGAGAGAGAGAGACAGAGAGACAGACAGATAGAGAGAGACAGAGACAGAGGTGGAGAAAAAAGTGAATATATCTGTGATATTACTGGAATGTACTGATTTATTCTATTGCACTTTATTCTGTTTTATTATTGCATGCTGTTGTCTCTACTGTGTTTGTATGTAAGACCATTATGTCTACATTATATGTAGTAGGCTAGAGAGTATATTTATATATTTATGTGTACTAGAGTTTTTATGCTGCATGAACTTACAAAGTATTTGTTGAAGCAGTCGCTGAATTCAAACAAGTTGCTTCTGTCCGACTTGGGAACAGAGTAACACTCGCCATCTAGTCACGCACAGATTGTATGAAGGAATAGGTTAGTTCATTCTAGTGGAGATAAATGGTGGAACTTGGACCACCCGAACTCACCCATTGACCACATGTAAATTATACCATGTTGAGAAACAGTGGCCACTTGGTAACCGGGAGGTTCCCAGTTCGATTCCGGGCTCCCCCAGAGTTAGTGTCGAAGTGTCCTTGAGCAAGACTCTGAACCCCTAATTGCTCCCAATCTATGTAAAGCGTTATATAAATGCACAATTCACTATTTATTTACCATTAACCCATTCTGGGTGGGAACCAATTTTGGTGACCTACAAGCTCGTAGCGTGGCACAGAGTGCAGTGCAACGAGCTTGTAGGTCTGCTATTTTTGAAGAAAAAAAAGATCTTTCAGAGTGAATGTTTTTAACTCAAATCTTTGCTGCCCTGCAGGGTTCCTGGAACAACATATTTTGAGATGGGGGTCGGCGGCCAAATACAGATAATTCTGGGGGTCCTTGACACGAAAAAGGTTGAGCACCCACTGACATAGAAACATGGGTTTTCAGAAAACTGTCAGGATTTAGAAGCCATTTTTTTTGGCCCCAGGTCTAAATGGGTAAGTATGTGGGTCTGATTCCTCGTCAGCTCACCTGAACACGTAGACGACGTGGGGACAGCTTTTAGACTCTCTCCTCCTCCTCCTGTCTCGTCCCTCTGTCTCTCTCCTCCTCCTCCTCCTCCTGTCTCGTCCCTCTGTCTCTCTCCTCCTCCTCCTGTCTCGTCCCT
Source organism: Protomyctophum parallelum (assembly GCF_964188405.1). Lineage (NCBI taxonomy): Eukaryota > Metazoa > Chordata > Actinopteri > Myctophiformes > Myctophidae > Protomyctophum > Protomyctophum parallelum. The sequence continues at coordinate 13,242,136 of NC_139716.1, read as the reverse complement.
CTGTCTCTCCCCTCGTCCTCCTCCTGTCTCGTCCCTCTGTCTCTCTCCTCCTCCTCCTCCTGTCTCATCCCTCTGTTTCTCTCCTCCTCCTCCTCCTGTCTCGTCCCTCTGTCTCTCTCCTCCTCCTCCTCCTCCTCCTGTTGTCCCCTCTGGCTCCGAGCGGGCGTCCGGCGTCTCTCCCTTGGCTCTGGCGGTGGGTTTGGGCGGTCGCGGTGGGGGCGCCGGCGGTGTCTGCAGGCTCGTGCAGGGCTCCGTGTCCGAGTGGACGGCGGCGAGCGGGCGGGGCGCGGCGCAGCCGGAACGGGGAACGCCGCCGTTGTCGGTGTTGTGCGCGTTGTTGTTGACGTACGTGTGTGCGTCGGCAGTGTGTGCGTCGTGCATGTCGTCGTCGTCGGCGAGCGAGATGGCCACGGGCTGCGCCGAGGAGAAGTCCAGGGAGAGTTTCCTGGGGTGAGGAGACGAGGGAAGGACCGGGCGAAGAGACGAGGGAAGGACCGGGCGAGGAGACGAGGGAAGGACCGGGCGAGGAAGAGGACGGGAGGCGAGGAGGAGGCGAGGAGACGAGGGAAGGACCGGGCGAGGAAGAGGACGGGAGGCGAGGAGGAGGCGAGGTGATGCCGCCGCCGCGCCTTCCACACTTTTGCCGCCGAGGTCGTCACATTTGGCGGCGGAGTCAGACGATTGGCCGCGGAGGTCGGTCGCCGCGGCGACGACGACGGTCCAGGGGGTGGAGCCGGTGCAGCAGGATGGAGGAGGGGCAACGCCGTTGGGGAGGAGGGGGGAGGGGGAGGAGGAGGAGTTGTCTGAGGAGACAAGAGGGGGTCTGGAGAGAGAGAGAGAGAGGGTAAGAGAGAGAGAGGGAGAGGGGGAGAGCTTGTAGTTCTGATATTTTCAAATGGCTGAAATGTATATAGGGCTGAAGTGGTTTAGTGTATCTTTTGTAATAAAAGACTACTAACTAGTAACTAACTAGTAACTAAAGTTTTCAAATAAATAGTGGTGGAGTATAAGTAAAACTATACTCAGGTAAAGTAGAAATACCTCAAAATGGTACTTAAGTACAGTACCTAAGTAAATGTACTTAGTTACATTCCACCACTGTTTGTATACTGTAATATTGGCAGTAGTATTATGTGTCCAGTGGAGGGCAAAGTAATCGACCCCTGTTTACATACACTCCAAGTGAAGGTTGCTCAGTCAAACATTTACTCCAGATAAAGCAATAGCAAAAGCCTAGAGTAATACTTTTTTAATACTTAAGGTATTCAAAAGTACAAATTGCATAGTGCAATTTATTTTGAAATTCCAGTTATTTTCCCCCCCAAATCATTACAAACAAGCAGTGACAATAGCTGAGATATTACTCTATGAGCTATTACTACAGACAAGTAAATGAAACAAATTTTACTGTCCACCACTGTGTGTGTGTGTGTGTGTGTGTGTGTGTGTGTGTGTGTGTGTGTGTGTGTGTGTGTGTGTGTGTGTGTGTGTGTGTGTGCGTGCGGCATGCACGTGCGTGTGTGTGTGTGTGTGTGTGTGTGTGTGTGTGTGTGTGTGCGATTGTGCATGCGTGTGTGCGTGCGTATACGTACCTGTGGCTCTGACATTGATCCAACCAGAGATAGTCCTCTTCAATATTCCTGTTGACCTCCAGGTGGCGCACACTCACCGGGTCATAAGGAGGCGGGACCGAGGCCATTACTGTTACCGTAGAGCTGGGGGCGTGGCCAACGGTGGTTGTCGTGGTGACAGAAGAGGGGGTGGAGTCAGGGCGGGGCCTTTCATTAACTGCAGAAAAAGACAAAGAAAACAATGTCTAGTAAAATCCTTTTGGTTTTCAACCTTTTCCACGTGAAGGCCCATTATTTAATCAACGCTGATCATTGTCTACATTCTAATTGTGTCGACATCTTGTAGTATTTAAAGATCTTTAATTAAGGGTCCATTTGGTTACCAACTCTCCATAATTTAGCTGGGAACCACATGGAACCCCCTCAAGGACCACTGGTTGACAACCACTGCTTTAGCCAATGAGAAATCACTATGATGGATGTTTGGGCACAATAGGCAGTAAAATATGAAACAGAAAATGTTTGTGTTTCATAATTTCCAGACAGTTTCCCTTGTTTATCCTGTACCCTCTCCTGATTGGAGGAAATTGGCATTTATCCTATGTACGCTCTAGTCCTGTACCCTCTCCTGATTGGAGGAAATTGGCGTCCTGACCTGAACATTTATTTTCTCTTAACTAAAGAGCTGCAGAGGTCCCTGTTACTGAACAAATGCTCTGACCAAATGCTCTGCACAGCAGTGATTGCTGTAATAATAAAGAGCTAACACTTATTTTAACAAGAAATATCACCTATAACTCTTTTAAGTCATTTCCCCCCCCCCACTGAATTTAATTTAAAAAACGATCCCTATAGCCCAATCCTCAACCCATCCCTCCCCCCTCCTATCCATTTTATGATGAAGTCCTGTTCTGTTCTTTGGCTATATATAGAAGTGTCCATCTGTACGTCTCTAAATGTTTTGATGAATTGAACAAGGTGGACCCTCTTGAAAAACAAGTGTAATGCTTTATTGGGTCGTCCACTCACAGTTAACAGTCTTTGTATTGAGTTGTGCTTGAAATGTACTGTAATTCTGCAAACTGTTGATAAATATTTCAATCAATCAATCCCTCCTTCTATCCCTCCCTCCCTCTCTCCCTCCCTCCCTCCCTCCCTCCCTCCTACCCTGGTCTGTGGGGTTGAATCCACAGAGCTGACAGATGGAGGACACCCATGTGTCCATGTCCTGCTGGCTGTCTGCCACCAGGTACCACACCCTGTCCTCTGTCTTCAGGTCGAACACGAAGCTACAGGCCACGTCCTGCTTGGTGAAGGACAGGCCCGCGTCTACCTGGAGAGAGGGAGAGAGAGAGAGAGACACACACACACACACACACACATACACACACACACACACACACACACACACACACACACAGAGAGAGAGAGACACACACACACACACACACACACACACACACACACACAGAGAGAGAGAGAGTCACAGAAGGAGAGAGAGAGAGAGAGAGAGAGTGAGAGAGAGACAGACACAGAGAGAGAGAGAGAGAGACAGAAGGAGAGAGATCGAAAGGGACAGACAGACAGAGGGCGATACCTTACACCTGGCACAAAATGGTGCAAGGCGCAGCACAAGTTTAATTACTATTACTACGTTGTGCACTAAGTACCAAAACCAATCGCTTACTGTACTTACTGTACCCATCTGTGCTCCCATGGGCGTGGTGTTGTGTCTTTGAACCTTGTGCCTTATATTTTGGGGCCAAATTATGCGCATGCTATAGGCTTTAAGCAACTAGTCCACTAGTAAATCCACCAGTCGACCTTGCTGGTACTAGTTTACTAGGAAATAGCAGATCTACAAGCTGCCCAACATGTTGAAGTGGTTAGTCCATGTTTTGTAACTAAAGTTACTAGTAAAATAATAATATTTGCCTCTGAGATGTAGTGGAGTATATAGAAGTAAAAGTGCTGCAAATTGGAAATACTCCGGTAAAGTAAAAAACAGTACAGTAGGTACACAGTACAGTAAATGTACGTTACAGGACTGAATGAAGCTGTCCTCACCTGTTCACACAGGTCCAGGTTGATGGTCTTGATGGGTTTCTTGGCCTGGTGGTGTTTGTAATACTGAAGGACGTCTGGGTCTCCCGTCATCTTTCCACTGCGCAACACGAACCACCGCCTCTTCCACGCCTACATACGCACGCACACACACACGCACACAAACACACACGCACACAGAAGGATATAATTAACTCCATGTTTGTGATTGTGAAAACAATTGCATAATGTGGGGTGTGGTAAACATTAACCTAACTTAACTATTTCTATCCATACAGAACATGTCTTTCACTCTCTTTCTCTATGTCTCTCACGCTCTCTTCTCTCTTTCTCTCTTTCTCTCATTCTCTCTCTCTCTCTCTCTCTCTCTCTCTCTCTCTCTCTCTCTCTCACACACGCACGCACTCACTCACTCACTCACTCACTCACTCACTCACTCACTCACTCACTTTTAGAAATAACTCCTGGCCACTCGCCCTACACACTTGGTTTGAGTATAGATATATAACATAATAGAGACAGCACTGGGATTCCCCTCCCGATATATTTATGCTCAAACCAAGTGGAAGTGTGTAGAGGAGCTATAGGGGGTTTCTCTCTCTCTCTCTCTCTCTCTCTCCCCAGGAAGTGTGTACAGGAAGAGGCAGTAGTGGAGCAGGAAGTGTTGGGGATTGGTGGCCATGTGTTACAGACTTTTGGACGGACGGACGGAGGGACGGACGGACCAGGGATGGCGGTGGCTCAGAGGTAGAGTGGGTGGATGGTAACCGCAAGGTTGCCAGTTCGAACCCTGTGGGCTCCCCCAGAGTTAGTGTCGAAGTGTCCTTGAGCAAGACTCTGAACCCCTAATTGCTCCTGATGTGCTGGTCGGTGCCTTGCATGGTTTCCGCTGCCATCGGTGTGTGAATGTGTGTGTGAATGTAATGCACAATCTCTGTAAAACGCCTTGGATAAAGGCGATATATAAATGCACCATTTACCATGCATTTACCATTTACGGACCGGGTGCAAAACAGTCTCAGCCGTGCCTTTTGGCCTAGCGGAGACGATTGATTGATTGAAAATAGTTTTAACAGTATTATGCAGAACGGGTACATTTCAAACAAAAGCACACGTCAATGCAAAATCTGTTACTGTGGACAACAACATGATAAAACGTTGCACTCGTTTACAACATGGTCCACCATTTTCAATTCATCATTCAACATTAGGGTTTTACTAATTTAATTAAGAGAGATGTGGTTTTTCAACGGCATCCATAATGACCAGTGAAACTAATTAACAGAGAGCCTGGCATTACAGGTGCTATAGCACCCTTTGTGCATTTACATTTATCAAGACATAATATATCATATTATTCAGATTTTACGGGGGGCAGTTTCGAATTGCAGACATCCGTAGGTGCCCTTTGAGAGTGAATACTTGAGAATGATAGGCCTTATTTAATCTCCAAAATGAAGGCAACTGGAGCCATGCGGTGTACTGAATTACAAAGTAAATTATAAGTTCATTCATTAAATTTGTTCAATGAGAACTGAAGAAAGAACATGGGTATAAGAGCAGAGAGGAATGGAGAAATACAGAAGTGAAATCACTGATGTGATGTCGTCACAAAATCACCTCATGGTGAATAATGCTTTATTATGCCATGAAAGAAACCTTTATATATAGCCCACTAATTAGCAATTAGTTTGCATCATTGTATTTGAATATAGTGGAAGTATATATATATATATATATATATATATATATATATATATATATATATAAGAATGAAATGGATATATTAGACCATGAGTAGTTGGAAGCAAAATGCAAGTCTTGTTGCTGTGCATTTCCTCCATGTCTCTGCTTCACACTCTCCTGCTCGTCTCTTCCTCCGTATGGCTGGTTTCTGAAGAGTTCCCTCAAGACCACAATGGGGTGAGTCGCACATTTAGATGCATTTACCTTTTCTTGGTACATAATAATACTATACTAATACTAACGATAATCCCAAAAGAAATACCATAAATAAGTTAATGTTGTTTTGTTAATGTGTTGATGTTTTAACATAATGTGTAAAGAAAGAGAGAGAGATGTAAGAGAGGATCTGTCCATTGCTTGGACAAGGTGGTCTTACTGATGTGTTACTTAAATAATAATTAAAAATCAAACACAATTTAACCCATTTTGGGCGGGAAACCCTTTTGGTGTTAGCATTATGTTATGCTTTAGCTATTGAAAAATAGCAGATCTACAAGCTCATAGCGAGCTTGTAGGTCTGCTATTTTTGAAAAATCGAGAACGACTGACATAGAAACATAGCTTTTCCCCCGAAAACTGTCAGGATGTAGAAGACATTTTTAGAATCTGATCTGATCAGAGTATGATCTCTGTTCCCCGGG